>NC_137979.1:7882946-7992816 GCF_963924665.1 Micromys minutus
AATAATAAATGAATGAGGCCCAGCCTCTTGTTTTAATGTTACGTGTGTGGGTGTTTTACCACATGTGTGCCTGGTCTCTGGGTATCAGACCTGGAACTGGAGATGAACCCCATGTGGGTGCTGGAATCAAACCCAGATCCTCTGGAATAGCAACCAGTGATTCTAACCACTGACCACTGTCTCCAGTCCCCAGCCTCATTTTTAAAAAATACCTTGTTTTTAATTGTGTGTGTATGTGTGTGTGCGTGCACATGCTCATGCATGTACCTGCATGTACACAAGTTCCCACAGAGTCCAGAAGAGGGCATCAGGTTTTCTAGATCAGGAGTGTACGCTTCCCGAAATGAGTTCTGGGAACTGAACCCTGATCCTCTGCAAGAGCAGCAGGTGCCGTTGACTGTTAAGGCATCTCTCCAGCCTCTGTAGCCTCATTTAAAACCCCACCTGGAGTTCATCTTTCTTCCCACTCTCCCCGACTACCTTTGGGCTGCAGTTAGGCTTTCCTATGTTCATAAATGTAGATGTCCATGCCTCCTCACCCCCCAGAATGAGTTTGTTCAAGGCCACTGTGGACTCTGAAGACGAAAAGCCTACACCATGCATCGTGCCGAGACCGGCATGGCTGGTGGGTGCGGTGAGCTGTTCTAGAGGTCTTCAGGCAGAGCCACCCCTGTCCCTCCACCATGAAAGCGTTTGATGAACTCATCATGGGTTTAACAACTTCTGAAGAGGGAGTGATGATAATGTGAGGTTCTTTGTCTTTGCTGCTTGAAGACTGGTGTGTTTGTGGCTCTGTCAGTGCCCTCAGGAAGGCCCACTTACTTTTCTCCACCCCTACCTTCACCCTATCTTCACTGAGGGAGACTAGTTGTCCGGCTGGCAGAGTAGTACACAACTGTAATCCCGGTGTTTGGGAGGAGGAGGCAAAAGGATCTCGGCTTCGGTGACAGCCTAAGATACATAATAAGGCAACTATATCATGATGTAGTAGGGTACAACTTGTGATAGTGTTGTCAAAAAATGAATATATAAATGATATATACATATACAGACAGACAGACATATGCGGGATTAGAGTCAGGAGACCACAGTAATTCTGTAAATCTGATCACATATTGCCTAGAGATTGGACTAGAAAGCATCTTAACTTCTTTCTAGTTCTCAGTTCTAAACATGGACCCAGGCTAAATATTCTGGACAGTGAGCTTACCTCCTACCGTCCCAGGCATTCTTGAACGAAGATGTCCCCTCTCTCTGCAGGTGTTCTGGCCATCCTCATCCCCCGCCTGGACCTGGTCCTCTCCCTGGTGGGCTCTGTGAGCAGCAGCGCCCTGGCCCTCATCATCCCGCCCCTGCTGGAGGTGACCACCTACTATGGAGAGGGCATGAGTCCCCTGACCATCACCAAGGATGCCCTCATCAGCATCCTGGGCTTCGTGGGCTTCGTGGTGGGGACCTATCAGGCCCTGGATGAGCTGATCCAGCCAAGCCATAGCGACTTGTCTACCAATTCCACCAGTGCCTTCATATGAGGATCTGGGTGTGCTCCCTCTACCTGCCCAGCCCCACCCCGTGTGTCTCCCCGTAGTGTCCCCACATCCTCAGGTATGGTTCAGCCTCTGGAGAAAGGCGGGGTTACTGCCTGGGTACTCCTCTGGCACTGGACCCTTGGGTAGCCTGGGCTAGATGAGACTGAGACTGGCCACTGTCTCAGTCCGCCCCACCCCCGCCTGACCTGCCATGCCCAAATTGTCCCTGTTGCACAGCTCACTTTATTTAGAAGGTAGTCTCTTGCTCCTGGCGTAATCTCCTTCCCAGGGCCAGGCCTCTTTCTCATCGGGCTCCCAAACGCTATACCTCACTGTTCCACCCGGCTGAGTCCTGAGAGGGTTCTGGATGCCCCACCCCCATTGTTTACAGCCAGCCCTGAATGCTGAGGGTTTCCATCCACTGTCTGGCTTGGGGAACCCACAGGCCACGTCACCTCTTTTCTCGTTTCCTCTGTGTAGGTCACAGTACTGCCCCTTGATTCTTTTAGCTCTTAAAGATAGTGAGATACTGCCCAGATTGGAGGTATTTATAGTGTAGTTAAGCTGAGGTTCTGGGCTCTGGCTTCAGACCTGGCATCACGGTGGGTTACTTCTCCTTCAGCAACGTGCACTTGGCTTCTCCTGCCATAAAGAAACCTGCTCCAGGGGACTATGGATTTGCCCTCCACCCTCTTGGCTGAGTGGCCTAGAGGCCATTTTGTTTGCTTTTTGTTTTGTTTTGTTTTTATGTTTTAAGACAGGGTCTCGTGTCACCAAAGTTGGCTTTGAACTTGCTTGCTATGTAGTCAAGGATGGCGATGAATCCTCACCCTGTCTGTCTCAAGTACTGAGATTACTAGCATGAGCTGTTAGACCCCAGCTGGTTGAGAGATCTCAAGCAGATCATGTGAGCATTCACCTATGGAAGACCAGTGCATGTGTGAACTTCCGTTCATGAGATTGACTCCATATGGGCACTTGGAAGCACTTGGGGTATACAAGGCTAAGGACGGGGTACAGGTTCCTCTTCATAGACACTATGCACAAGGGTCATTGTTTACAGTTCTGGGGAGAGAGCAGAAGCCCTGCCTTGCCCCAAGCTGCCTCTGTATCCTGGGCTTCCAAGGAACCACTAAACACTAACGGTGACCCAGACCTGTCCCTATTATGCCTCCCACAGAGTCACCTGGCTTCTAGGTGAGTCTCTTTAGAGGCTGCTGGGAGAGTCTGTGGCTTGCCACTGCTCCCCTGTTGGTGTTGGAATTTCCAAAGGACAGTTGTTAGCTCCCCATCTCTAAGGTGTGTGTGTGTGTGTGTGTGTATGTGTAATTGTGCACACATATGCACATGAGAGAGTGGTTTGTGTCTCCTCCACTCTGATTACCAGGCTCTAGGATTTGCCTTGAACCTTGAGTTACAGAATGAAGCAAGAATTTATCAGGGTCTTGCTTTTGTATTTGATAGAAACTAGAAAGACTGTGGCCCAACCTTGCAGACAAGCTCTTTGCTGCTGTTCTGTCCAGAGCCTGCCAAGTGACTCCCAGATCAAGGGAAGGGAAGGATGGTCTCTGGCTACAGCAGCAGCTGGCCTTAGCAGTTTGGTAGGAGGAGTCGTTGCTATCTTGGTCCTGAGGAGAGCAATGCTTTTTTCCCTTTCTGGCGTCAGCATCCCCACAGGTGCTTATGTGGCCAGCTGCCAACTGAGATTCACAGATGCCTTGCTTTCCCAAGTTTCAGGATGGAAAATGACCAGAGTAGGTTCTGATGCTGGCCAGCAACCCAACGGTGAACCATGCTTTCTCCTAGAGGCTACCTGAGCTTGGCTGCCTGGGCTGGGGGAAAGTATACTCGTAATTGTTAGAGGCACTCCTACCCAGGTCGTGACCCAGTGTCCAAGGCCAGCTGTCTCTTCAGGGCTCCTGGCCTGATGCTGTGGGGAGTGCCTTCTGTAGCGTTTGGCTGATGGCAGCTTCCTTGGTGCCTTGGTATGGCCTACATCTTTTGACCTCTTGCTGTGCTCCTGAGGCACTGTCAGTTTGGTGACTTGACTCTTTGACACCAGGAAACTGCTAAGCACATAGCCCCAAGCACCCACAGGAGCCCTGAGTCAGAACCCTCCTGGCCCTTCCCACTGTCAGTTTAGAGTCAGATGGCCCCTGGTGAGAAAACACAGGAAAATGGGAGCCTGGACTGAGCAGTATAGACAAGGCTTATGGAGACTAAGCCTGAATCCCGGTGACTTCGGGACACATATGGCCTGTCCTTGCCAGCCCAGTCCTTGTCTGTACCCAAAGTTTATCTCCAGAGACCCGTTATCCCAGACTTGGATGTGAACATGTGCTGGGAAGCGTGTGGTCCAGCCTGGGCAACCCACCATGCCCTTACCCATGGCATCACTTGTGCTTCTGACTGGGTCAGGAGAGGGATGGGTTAGCCTAGGCCCACCTGTCTCACCTCTCCAGTCACACCTATAAGCAGGAACTTCCTGTCTGACCCCCACCCCCACCCCCGGGAAGTCTTGGGTTAAGTGTGATCAGTGATCTGAAGGTAGAGCCCAGAGCCTTTAGGTGGCTCTCTCTTCCTCAGACTTCTCCCTCCCTTCAGTGTCTGCTCTTTGGACACCATGGTTTCACCTGAATCTTCCAGGAAGTGCAGAGCTCAGATCATGTTTACAGCTTTCCCTACTGGCCAGCCCCAGCCACCACTCCCACTGGGACACTGAGGCTTTCTGGGGCCTGATCCGGGAACCAGACAGAGTGGTAGTCATGGCAATCAGGAGGGTGGCGCCAAGCTGGCTTGAGAATTTAATTTTCCAAAGTACATTACAAACCAGACACCATTAAGGGAAAGCAGTCCGTGTGGCTTGTTTTCGGAACTGTGGTCAGTACTTGAAGGTACTTTAGTCCTGCTGGCGCGGCCAGCTTCCGCCTGGTCGGTGTCTTTCTGTATATTCCAAGTCATTCCCTGGTCAGCGACATTAAACCATGCTCGTAGGTAGTTATCAGAAAAAAGAAGTGGAAAATGAGACCAGAAGGAACCTATTGTTTGCCCTGTTCTTTGGTTTAAATCAAGCTGATTTGAAGAAGCTGGATTTTTTTTTTTAAGAACAATAAAGTCCCATGTCTGTATTGTAAAATCGTCAGTAGCTGTGTGAATGAAGAGCGGAGAACTGTCTTGTCAGAGTTAACAGCCGTACAGGACAGTGGGCTGTGTGCCCACTTGGCCGCGCATTGCGTACACACATGGGTCACGTCAGAGCTTCTAGGTCTCATGCGGGTTGCACATATGAATCTTGTGTTAAATTTCCACTTCAATAAATGAATTTTATTTTTTATTTTTGAGAGGTGGTAAACCGTGTCTTTGTTTTCACACTTCAGGGGAAAAAAAAATTACTCAGGTTAGGATCATCTGTTGAAGGGGCAGGGGTCAGAGAAAGGGAAAACGATCCTGCCTCCCTTTCAACCCCTTCTGCAGTGATCAGTGGGTAGTATGCCAGCCTAGGTGCTTGCAAACGTTAACATCTATAGCAGTTGATTAAGTAAAAGATTACCCTTGCTAGTGCGGGTGGCTTCATCTCATCTGAAAGTTCTGAAACTATGGCGTCCCTGAGGAGGAGTTCTGTCTGTACCATGGTACCAGCTTCTCAGCTTCTACATTTGACCGGGACAAGCCCTAGGAATTGTATACCTGTCAACCACGGCCAAGCAGGTCTCTCTCTCTCTCTCTCTCTCTCTCTCTCTCTCTCTCTCTCTCTCTCTCTCACACACACACACACACACACACACACACACACAGAGGAAGAGTTTACCTACACTTACTGAGGTGGCTACTAACTCACCAGGTAGAAGAAATAATTAGGTCACATTTGCAATGTGGCCCACCAATCATGTTGCTTGTCTGGTGCATGACTCTGTGTGCACATGGACTGTGTGTGCACATGGACTGAGTCAACCCAAGGCCCCCAAGAAAGACTCAGTCTTTACAGGCCATCAGCTGAACTGCAAGGTTTGGTAACAATTCAAATGTTCCTCAAGGTACCTGCCTCTTTTTGCTTAGAGCCTCAGTGTGGAGTGTTGGAGAGTGAAAGGAGCGTCGGATGGATGCAGGGTTTAGGAAATTGGAGAAAGTCAAAGCATTTATTTACATGATCATCCTCATCGAGGCTTCATGTGTAATGGCTGTAATCCACACACCCAGGTCTCCAGGCCCCTCAAGGTAATTCCTGCTCTGCTGGAGACATGTATGGCCGATAGTGAGCTGGGTTTTTCTAGGTAGGCAGCTTCCTCATTTCTGCCCTTTGTGGATGTGATTAGAGACTGAACCTTGAATGGTGCATTTGTCCTAGACCAGTGGTTCTCAATCTGTGGGTTACCACTCCTTTGGGGGTGTTGAATGATTCTTTCACAATAGTCCCCTAAGACCAATGGAAAAGACACATTCATTTACATCATGATTCATAACAGTGCCAAGAATACAGTTATGAAGTAACAACAAAAATAATTTTGTGGTTGGCAGTCACCTCAACATGCAAAACTGTATTAAAGGGTCACAGCATTAGGAAGGCTGCAGACCACTGTCCTAGACCATGGTCTCCCTCCTCTTTTTTCTAAATTGAATTCTGATCTATGATAGCAAAATTTGCCTGTTTTTTAATGTGCAACGTGGTGAGACCATCTTAATAAAGATGTAGAAGATTGCCTTCATCTAAAATATTTATATCTGTTGTCTGCGTGTGGCAGATACATATATGTGTGTGTGTGAGTGCAGATGTTGTGTGTTCTGCTTACTCCCTGGAGACAAGATTTCACATTGAACCTGGAGCTCGGCTGGCTGCTAGCCAAACCCAGAGATCCTCTTGTCTGCCCCTGTTACATGGTTTATAAACATGTATGTGGGTTCTGGGGATCTGAACTCAGGTCTTCACGCTTGTGTGGAAGACATTCTTACCTACTGAGCCATCTCCCCAGGCCCTCCCTATAGCCTTTGGTAATCTCCCTCCTCCCCACCCCACTCTGCCCTTGACCCCGGAGCAAAGGTGGGTAGATGTGGGAACTACCCAGAGGCTTTGCAATGGTAATGGAAGAATCTTGTGTTGAGACTTGATGTCAATGACCATAAGTTATTGATATAGCATCTTCCTTAATACTCAGAGCCAGGAAAAGAAACTTCTGGCAATATCTCCTTTGCAAACAGAGACATTAAAAGCGTAGAGAGATGGCTCAGTGGTTAAGAGCACTGGCTGCTCTTCCAGAGGCCATGCGCTCAATTCCCAGCAACTACATGGTGGCTCACAGCCATCTGTAATAAGATCTGATGCCCTCTTCTGGTGTGTCTGAAGACAGCTACAGTGTACTCACATAAAATAAATAAAACATATCTGAGATTCACATTGTCTAGCTAGCCAGGTCTTACCTCCTGTCTTTGCCCCTGAGATCCATAGCTCGTGATGAGACCCGTGGCTCCCCACAGCTCCCAATGAGACCCACAGCTCCATGGCTCCTCACAGCTCCTCACGGCTCCCAATGAGACCCATGGCTCCCCGTGGCTCCCTACGGTTCCCGATGAGACCCACGGCTCCTGCCTCCCACCTTTCTCATCATGTCTCACCTGTTTCATTTCCTTCAGTTGGCACAGAGAAGCCTCCCACGCCCAAGACCTGCTGGATACCTAGGCCCCACACACTGTTCTGACCCCAGCCTTCATTAGTCCTGACTGCCATCTGTGGGAGCCACCTCTCTGTCCACATTCTCAGTCCCAGTGCCCTGAGTCTTCACATCATCTCTCGTACCTGACCTAGCTGGCTGCCCTTGTCTGTGCTCAACCTGGGACTCAACTTTTGTTGTTGCTTTGCTTTGGTTTAGTTTGTTGTTTGAGACAGGGTTTCTTTGTGTAGCACTGGCTGTCCTGGAACTTGCTTTGTACATCAGGCTAGCCTCAAACTAAGAGAGATTCACCTACCTCTGCTTCCCAAGTGGACTCAACTTCTCTCTGGAATCTTCCCTTTGGTGGGAATCTATGGTTCCTTCCTCAGCTGTCTGATTAGCCCTATGCCTAGCTGTGCTAAGGGGGTGTGGCTCCATTAACCCTCCATGGTCTATAGGTCCCTCGGCTGCAGATTCAACCAACTGAACATAGGAATCAGTGGAAAACATTGCACTTAATATCGAGTGTGGACAGGCTCTGTTTGTTCCCCATCTCTCATCCATGTGATTTCAGTTATATATAATGTAGAGAGGATAGGCAGTACATAGGAAGACCTGTTTAGGTCACAAACAAATAGCACACATTCATACTGGGGACCAAAGCTTCAACGGAGCTTGGTATCCTTGGCAGGTCCAGGAACCAATGGCACGGATGAGGAGTCTCTGTACTAGGCACCTTGTCCAACTGCTAAACTCTTGAGGGCACCAGTTAAGTGAGTGTCTCTCCCCCTCAACATCTGCCCTAGGGGTGAACCTGTCCCCAGGCAGTTTCATGTTAATCTCACCAAGCAATTTCCTTAGCTGGACCTTGGAGGCTTATCAGAGAATCTGAGAAAATTCTAGACTGTCTCTGACAAGTCAGGTCCCAGAGGGTGCCCGTGCGTTTCAGGAGGCAGCCGAGGCTGTCAGTCAGCATGGGGTCAGTGCCCCAACACAGCTCACTACTTCACTATGTCCTGTAGTGACAGTGACTGTCACCTTGCACTGAAGCAGCTGTGGGCAAGTCACTCTCCATCCTCGAACATCATGTCTGATTTTTTTCAGCCAGATCTTTGAGACCCTCCCTCATCTTCAGTTCAAAATGGCTTGGCCTTCTCTGGCTGAGACCCTCTATTATGATTCCAAGAACTTCTTAAGGCTTCTGGTCACGGCACCTAGCCCTGCCAAGAGCTCCTGTGTCTTTATATTTCCAGTGAACACATTCACTCTTTCCAGACATCCTTGATAGCCCTGAGACTGACTCCGTGGGAGCCTCTCCCTCCCAAACCCCTGACATTACACACACACACACACACAGGAATCTTCTGTTGCTTACACCTTGTTGAGCTGTGTCTCTATCTTCCCTTCAGCAGGAATTGCTCCTGCCTGCCTCCTGCAGCCCCTCAGACGACATGGTTGGGGTCCTGACTCTGTTCCCTTCCTTCAAACTCCCTCTGTCTTGCTCTGTTCCAGATTGCTGATCATTCTTAATGTCCAGGGATACAGGAGGGGGCCTCAAGATTGAGAAGATTTCCACCTCTCAAGATTATAACCCTCTGGCTCTTGGTAGCCCTTAACATTAGAGTCCTGGGCTGACCTAGGTTGGAACCCTGCCCCACGGGTCACACTTGCTGCTGCTGTGTGTGTGCTGATTGTCTGGAGCCCTGTATTTGATATGGCTTCACAAATTCACATGCAGGGCGGATCTGGGTCCAAACCTTCATCCCTCCTGAATTCGGTGACCTCGTGCAGTTGAATTACTGACAGAATACGAGCTATTTTAGGTTCTCTAAGCCTTACCCCCTCCCCATAAATAGAGATGATAGAACCTACATCAGGAGGGTTTCAGGAGGGTTAGGTGACTTGGGACAATAGTCATGCCAGGTGCCTGACTTCCAGCAAGAGGTCTACAAGTAGCTGTAGGATGGTGGCTGCTGGCAGGGAACTCTGCTGTGTTACTGTTGAGAAATCTGCCTGGCCAGTTGTTTGAATGTAGAGCCCAAGTGGCTTGAAGAAAGGACTGGTTTTTGAGCTCAGAGAGCCCTCTGGTGGTCGATTTGGGAAGGTGCACAAAGGTGGCTGGGTCTTTGGGCTGGGAGGCGCCCTCTGAGAGTGCTTGCTTCTTTCTCTGAACCTTGGCCAGTTCAGTGTTCCCAAAACACAGGTCTTTTTATCTGAGTGGGGATTTCGCTTGTCTTAGAAGAAAGTGGCCGGTGGCCTGGACATAGCTCGGCTGAGGGACAGTCCAGCACTGCATAAATGGAGTGTGGCAGGAAGGGTAGGTTAAGTCCAAGCTCACTTTCCTCTACATAGTAAGCTCGGGGGCAGCTGGGCTGCATGGGGCACTGTCTAAAAACTAAATTAACTCGTGATGTCCCCGTATGACAGTTGTTAGGAGTTAGATGTCATGGATTTTTACAGTGGTTAACCTTCATTGTCAACCTGACTAAGTTTAGAATTACTCAGGAGACACGCTTCTGGGCATGTCTCAGGACTTCCCAAAGAGACGTGACTGAATCAGCCTTTGAATTGATTGCAGGTCCTACTGGAGTTGACAATATTATCCATCACAGTAACCAATGTGATGTCATTTCGTGTATTTGTCTACTTGAGGAAAACAATTCCAGAAGGACTTTGGTCAAGAAGAAAGGGGAACCAATGGTGGGAAGACAGTCTTGTCAGCAAGTGGTGCTGAAAACCGAGTATCCTCATCTAAAAATGAGTGAGACCCAGACCCATTAGTAAAACATAAAACCATAAAAGATATCATAAAACCTCAGAAGCCATCATATATGAAAATACAGGCCATCTTTGGTATAACAGTGACTTTTTAAAAGAATCACCCAGGAGACAGACACCTAGTCGTGTCTTCGAGGGAGTTTCTAAAGAGTTTTAGCTGAGCACGGAGACGGGCCCTGAATGTGGGATGGGGTCTCAGGACGAATATAATGGGAAGAGTGGAGTCCAGCCGGGCAGCAGTATGGACCACACATGAAGGGAAGAATTGCAAGGACAGGCTGCCTGGAAACCTCTGCCATGTTTTGTATGTGCGGTGTAATTCCAGTATCCGAGAGGCTGAGGCAGGAGGAGCTAAATTGTTCCATACTATATGATCATGGCGAATGTTCTGTTCCAACACCAGGGATGAGTCCTGTTGTGTACTGTGGACTTCGGCTCCTGGCGTGCCCACTTGGTTCACTGATGTAAGAATGTGCCGTTCTTTCGAGGGATGCCCTTGCATGTGTGAGGGGTTTGGGTGATGGCTCTTTGTCTTCCTCTCAAGACCTATGGAGAGCCTCTCTGACAAGAACTGGGCATGTGGCTCCAGCCCTAGAGTGCTTGCTCAGTATGCAAAAGCTCCAAGGTCTATCCCCAGTACTGCATTAACACCCAGCACTCGGGAGATGGAGGTGGGGGGATGGGACTTTGAAGTCAACCTTGGCTGCGTAGAGTTGGGATGCATCCGGCCTGGACAGCATACGATCTTAAAGGAAGCTCTGAAAACAGTCAAAGCTGATCTACTAGTGTGCAGCGGAGCTGAGCAAGACAGCCTGCCTGCCTGACTTCAGAGCCCTGAGTCCACATGGTTGTCTCCCGCTGGTCATCTGTGACTGACTGGACTTTCCAGTCACAGGTTGCTGCTAAAAGGAAGTCCCATTCATTGCTGGGTCCCCAAGACTTGTGTTAGTGAGGCCCCTACTGCAGCCCTCCCATATGGGGAAATAAAGTCTCGAGCACTGGACTTTTGACATGCTTGTGCTCCCCTGTCTTTAAGTTGAAGAGCATGGGGCTGGTGAGATGGTTCAGCCTGTAGGAGTGTGCCACCAAGCCTGATGACTTAGGTTTGATTCCGGGGAGCTGCATGATAGGACAAGAGAATTAACTCCCACAAGTTGTCCTCTGACCTCCAGACATGTACAAATAGATTAAATGATGTTGTTGTTGATGATGATGATGATGATAATGATGTTGATGATGATGATTCTTTTTTTGAGATAGGGTTTCTTTGTATAGCCCTGGCGATCCTGGAACTCACTGTGTAGACCAGGCTGGCCTTGAACTCACAGAGATCTACCTGTCTCTGTCTCACAAGTGCTGGGACTAAAGGCATACACCATCATGCCCAGCTCAAAGATCTTTTTTAAGATTGAACTTGAGAAGGGGTATTGGAATCAGATGCATTTCCCCCAAAAATAGTGTTCCGGCCCCTTTCAGACCTCTGACTTCATGTCTGGCTAAACTCCCGAGTCTAGCTTAGGCATCAGGGTGCTAAAGCCTTCTAGTGCCTGCGTTCTTTAAGTCTGATTTAGACACTCTTGACGCGGCTCTGACCCAGCCTGAAGTGCTGTAAGCGACACAGAAAACAACAGTAAAAAAGATATTTATTGTTAAAAAAAAAAAATCAAATGGCCACCAAAGCCACTTGTGCAGTCACACCCACAGTCACACACGGCCCACGAATGCGCCCTCCCACACAGCAGTCTCTCCCAACAACTCTGTGGGCGGGAGTCTCTGTGGCTCTTCTTCTTGGCTTCCAACACCCAAACCATACACATGAAAAGGCAGTGGACCAGAGAGGGACTGGCAGAGGACAGAGTGCTCAGGTCACTACAGGCCTCCCTGGCTTCCAGTCTCTGCCACTCCCAGCTACATAACAGTCTTCACATGTGCGCATACACACAGTCTGTGGCTGCCCACGTGTGCAGATATGTGCCCACACTGACCCTCCATGCACAGGACTGAGTCAGTGTGGGCAAGTAACACTTGATTGGCAGGTGTCTGGCCTCGATCCGCTGGCTGGCTCTCCACCTCCACCTGGCCCTGGATGGGAAATCACATCCAGACAGCAAGGCTGAAAAGTGCCTAAGAGTTTTTCCAATGAACTACTTTCTTCTTGCTCTTGGCCAAAGTGCCTGAGAAGTTTGGGGCGATTAGCTGGGCATCCACAGGGTCTGGAGTCTTCAGCACAGGAGGTTCCGGGCAGCATCCCACCGGCAGAAGGTGGAACAAGTCCTGAAGCTTCAAGAACAAGACTTCTAGAAGATGGACGTTCGGGTGACTCAACTTCCAAGAATTTCCTTATTGCCAGTGCCCAGAATGATGCTAACACAAGACACTTGGCATAGATGTCCCACACAAAGCAGATACTCAGGTAACTGTGGTATCTGCTTACAGGCTGCTTGTCCTTCAGCCTCTTAGGAGACTGCATGGATCTCGGAAGGCCCTGGTCTTTCCTCCACAGTGGATGCATGCATGGTTGCCTATTGGGCGCAAACCCGCCTGACCCATGTTGGGCCTGTGAGAAGCTGTAAGAATGTGGCCCGTCTTACAGCTGAGCTGATGGTTGGAGCTCTTTCTTAGTGGGGCTGGGAGCTGGCGGGTCTGAGGGGATCACCCTCCTAGTTCTGGGCACCTCCTCTTTCCCTGGGCCCTACTGCCAATTTTACAGCTCTCCCCTCAGCTTCCCTCCAGCCTCAAGAACAAGCTGGGGACCCGAAGAGCACATTTTAAGAGACGGCCATCTGGACTGGGAATGTGGTGGCTTCCCTTTCTCTCCCAGCCACACACAGCTCACGGGCCTGGGCTTCCCCATGTTTTCCTCTGAGATCAGGAAGCTAGAACATGACTTCCTCGCAGCTTCCATAGTCACTCTCTACCATATCTGAGCCCTCGTAGTTGGGGGGCGCGCGAGGTTGGCTCCGCCCCGTGGCAGGCCCACCATTCACCTCACAGTCAGCATAGGAGGGCCCAGCTCTGCTGAGGCGCATGCTCACCCCCTTATAGCCTCCCTCGGCCAGGCAGGGCCCACCCCCTGCCTGGCGAAACTGTGAATGGTAGTAGCTGATTGCTGTGTACTCGTTGAGACAGGGGGCGAGCAGATGTTCTCGGGGGCTGGGTGGAGGCATCAGGTCTTCCAGGTTCTGGTTGCTGTAACGGGGCGGGAGGGGTGCCCGTTTGTTTTCCAGTTCCAGGGGGAAAGGGAAGCCCCCATAGAGCCCAGTGGGATCTGGCACCACAGCAGGACCAACATGGCGTCGAGGAGAGGGTGGCAGAGGTCCCTCCATTGCTTCAGGGTGTGGGTATTCCCAATGCTCCTTTCGAGAGTAAGTCGGAGGCCAGACTGCAGCTCCACTTGGGTATACTGGAAGAGAACAGTAAGATTTGGTGAGGTCTGTGTCTCCATAGTGCATTCTAGCAAGCTGTACAGGGGCTATCAATGACTTGACATTTGGTAGGGATGGCTCAGGGAGCTGTTGGGCACGTGACCTATCTGTATATGTTGTCTCGGGCAAATTGAAGCCTGAGGTTAAACTCAACACCAGCCCATCTTGCAAATCTCTCCTGCCAACCTGCGTCGGTGAGAAGTTTAGGAAGAACCATGGGCAATTCTCTACCATCCGTGCTTCCGTTAGACAATTACAGTTCTTCTCAGAACTGAAGGAGACAGATGCATACTGTGGACGCGGTGATGGCATGGTGTCTGTCATAGCGGGTGATGGGATGAGAGGAGGCATGGAAGGAGTCCCCTTATGCCACACCCATCTCTGCCAATGACAAGTCGAGATTTAGAGCAACTCATTTCACCTTTATGGCCTCAGTGACATATGACAATACCTATTGTAACTACTGGAGAACATGCTAGAAAAAAAAATAGAAAGCACTTTATGAATTTACATCCTTCTGAGTCAAAGATGAAAGGGGCTATATATAGTTCCCTTCTCTAGGTCTGCCAAGTCTCACTTCCAGATTGGACAACTGGAACCTTTTCTGTTTCCAGAACAGCACAAAGGTGCAGACAATCCCCCCTTCATGTCCAAGACCACTCAAGACCATCGAGTCTACATTCTATGACATGAACATCAATCAGTCCTACGGTGTGACTTGGAGTTTAGAGGACTGGGTCATGGAACAGGCACAATGAGCTGCAAACTCTGAGTCAAGAGACTCAGCATTTTCTCCTGTCATCTGTGCACTGTGACCTGGAATGCGTCCCTTCATGCCCCATCCCCAGAGACTGGTTTGATCAATGACTGTTCCATTGTATGCCAACATGAATACCAATTCCACTCCCTTCCATTCATTCCCGAGCCACTGGACATCTGATTATACTGACCCAGCTCCTCGCCTGACCAGGTTCTCTTGATGATGGGCTCGTGGCCAGGGTGGGAGGAGACCACAGCTGGTGGGAGCCTTGGAGGTACACTGCACACCATGGGCCGCTGTTTAGAGCTAGGTCCGAAGGTGACAAGTTCATTTGGAACTGAGGTCTTGCAGGGCTCTGGTTGGTTTAAGTTGTTGCAAGAGCTGGTGTTGAGGGGGTCGAGCTCAATGGCAGGCGAGGCTTGGGTGTCCACACCAATGCTCCTTGCTAGGAGATCTGGATCCTCCATGGCCACTGGCTTGTGAGACTTGCAGTGACGGCAGTAGAGGAGGAGTCCCACGGTGGCAATGATGATGAGAGGTAAGGCCACTATGATTACCAGAAACTCCTGCTGTCCCCAGTCCCCTCTCTTAATCTCAGGAGTGATGAGACAGTGTCCTCCAGAGCAACCCCTTGCTTCCATCTCACACCTGCAGAGATTGACAAGTACTTAGCGGACTTGTGAAGGGCCTTCTTTAAAAAGAACTATTTATTTAATGTATGACTATTTTGTCAGCATGTATATCTGTGCGCCGTATGTGTGTGTATGTGTGTGTATGTGTGTGTGTGTGTATGTGTGTGTGTATGTGTGTGTATGTGTGTGTGTGTGTATGTGTGTGTGTGTGTGTATGTGTGTGTGTATGTGTGTGTGTATGTGTGTGTGTATGTGTGTGTGTATGTGTGTGTATGTGTGTGTGTATATATGTGTGTGTATGTGTGTGTGTATGTGTGTGTGTATGTGTATGTGTGTGTGTATGTGTGTGTGTATGTGTGTATGTATGTGTGTGTGTGTGTGTGTGTGTGAGATGCCCTCTGAGGCCAGGCAATAAGATCCTACAGACCGTTCGTGAGCACCATGTAGGGGCTGGGAATCTGAAAGGGCAACAAGTGCTCTTAACCACTGAGCTAATTTTCCAGCTCCCTAAAGTTCTCTCTTCCAAAGACCTATGGGACAGAGCCCTCACTCCCAATCCTGAGATGTGTGTGTGTGTGTGTGTGTGTGTGTGTGTGCGCGCGCGCGCACGCGCGTGCACATGCAATCTGAGGAGCTAGGGACATATCTCAGTGGGTAAGGGCACTTACTATCCAAGCATGAGGTACTGGATTTGAATCACTAACATCCACACAAAATGTTATCTGTGTTGGCCCCAAAGTGTGAGGAACAGAGACAATAGGCCCACCAGGCCTTGTGCCAATGGCTCCCAGTACTGTGAGACCCTGTCTTACAATAACAAGACTGGAGGCAATACATTAAGCAACCTCCTCTGGACACCTCATGTTATTGGGTGCATGTAACCCCACATATACAAATATGTGTACAAGTATACATGTGTGTATGGGCACATGTGTGTGAAGACAGAGGTCATCATAGATGTCATTTCATAGTCACCACCCACCTTGTTTTTGAAACAGAGCCTCTCAGTTGGTGAAAGACCGACTAAGTGAGGCTGGTTAGCCAGGAAGCTCCAGGAACGTGGCCTGTGTTTGTCTCTTGAGAGTGGGAGTCACAGATGTGCACCACCATACCCAATGTTTTTATGTGAGTTCTGGGGATTGAACTCAGATCCTCAATGTTTCAAGGCAGGAAACAATGTTACCAATTGAGCCATATTCCCACAGTCAAGCACAGGATATAACAGCAGCCTCATTTGTGACCATGCAACCTGCCAATATCCATTTCTACCAATGACATCCAGACCTAGGTTATTCTGCCCACTAATGAAATAATGCTACCGCTGTGGAGACATCTGGTCTACCAGGTTGTCCCCTAGGAAGAGTGTCTATTTACCAGATAATAGTCAACTGAGGCACAGGAATAGAAATCTGCTGCTCTTCACTGAGCCCTAAGAAGCCAGCATGGTCTTGCACAGCTTAGCTGCTTTACATGCTACTACTGCTTGGAGGAAGTACTAATTGTCAACCTGACAGAATCTTGAAGCATCCAGGAGATGGATGGCTGTGTGGGCACTCCTGTGTGGGATTACTATGACTACACTAACTTAGGTGGGAAGACATGCCCACTGTGGGTGGCACCATTCCCTGGTTAGAATGCTGGACTGTACCAGTAGTGAAAGGGAACTGAGCATCAGCATGCATTCATCTCTCTCTGCTTCCCAACTGTGGATGTGGCTGACTGCTTCAAGATCCTGCCCCCTTGACAGCCAAGATGGACTATACCTGTGAACTGTGAGCCAGAATAAACCCTTCCTTTCTAACTTGCTTAAGTCAGAGTATTTCATAACAGCAACAGGAAGAGAACCTAAGACACTATGTGACCTCCCAGGCCATCTTCAATTTGACATTCCCTGATATAAGGCCCTTAGAAAACATTTATTGTTAGTTTTTCACTTTGGAGGGATTGTGGTGGGGGAGTTCCTCCCACCCCAATTAAGTCCCAAATATTTCTCAGTGCTTAGAAATTCCTAAGTGCCTTATTCTGCAGTATACAATGCTGTGTTCCCCAGGTTCCTCTTCTAAAACACAAACACCACTTTCCTGGCCTGCTCCCATGTACCCTCCAATGACCCTGATGCATACTATTTTACATCAGAACAGACAGAGAGCAGGATAGTAATAATGGCTGCTGAGGACTTGAGTCATTGAAACACTAGAATCCCTTGGGAAAGCCTCAGTTTCCAAATCTCCAAAACAGTGGGAAGACTATGCCATTACCTTTTCTTTGTAAAGATGGTATATATTAGTTCAGGTTGACCTTGAAGTCACTATGTATGCATAGATAATTTTCTATTTGGGTTGTTAGGGAAGGAGGCATATTCTAGAAATCACCAGGCCGTGTTGGCTCCCTCATACAGTGTTAAGCATATGTGTGTGTGTGTGTGTGTGTGTGTGTGTGTGTGTGTGTGTGTGTGTTTGGGTATATAGACCCATGTATGCACATATACCCATGCCTGTGTACTCATGGGGAAGCTAGAAAAGGGCAGTGAGTATCTTCATTTATCACTTTCTATGTATTCCTTTGAGACAGGATCTCTCCCCGAACTTGAGGCTTTTGTTTTGTTTTCTTGGCTGGGCTGGAAGCCAGCAAGTCATACAATCTCCTTGAAGTTGAGATTACAGGTATTCATGGAGCACATGGCCAGTTATGTAGGTGCTGGAATGTACTCCCATACTTATGATTGAGCAGTAAGCACCCTTAACCACTAAGCTATCCCTCCAGCCTGGACCTTGACCTTCTGACTCTCTTGGCTCACCTCCTAAGTTCTGAGACTGTAGTCATGAGCCACCAGACCTGGTGGTCAATGGTTATTATACCCAGACTGACTACAAGGGAATCTCCTGGGAGCTTGTTAAAATAAAATCAAGGCCCACTCTGGGCGATCCTAAGTTCATGGATTCATAATTCTCTCCTATGACTGCTTAAGGGTTACTAAGCTTGGGGGCTCCAATACTGCATAGCTGTCCTAGAATGTGTCTCCTTCCCTAACATCCCTCATGGCCTAACCTAATTGGGGGCAGGGTGCAGAGTTTTGCAGTATAGTCTGAGACAGAACCATTTCTGGGCCCAGGAGAATCAGTTTCCCCAATGTTTCTGGAACATGTAGTACAAAGCAAGTGTGGTCATTTCTCTGCAGATTTCAGCCAGGGTTGACATGTCCTAAAGAGCTTGTGAGCTGTGTGGCTTCCTGGTTCCTTGTTATGTATGGGTCTGGTTCAGATGGTTGGGAATTGGACTTGGGAACCCTCCTTTTCCCACAAGCATTCCCTCCCACAATATCCTGATGTAAGAAAGTCATAGGAGGAAAAGGTCTAGAGGCTTGGCTTCTGGGCTCACATTGGGCTCCCTAGAGGTAAGAGGACAAAATAAATAAATAAATAAATAAATAAATAAATAAATAAATAACTCCCTAATGTTCCAGTGTAAGGATCCAGGGCATGTGGCTTCCCTGGGCTTACCTGTCCCCCGTGTAAGGGTGAGGGCAGTTACAGGAAATGCCTTCAGGGGAGGAGACACATGTGCCACCTTCTTGGCAAGGGACAGAAGTACAATTTTCCCTTCCAAGTTCGCAGTTCCTGCCAGAGAACGGAGCTGGGCACCTGCACAGGTAATCTGGGAGAAAGAGGAAGATGGGTAAGCAGTCGGCTAGAGGTTAGGGGGCCCCAGTAAAACCTGTGTCTTTGTGCTGTAGTTCAAGAATCATTTATCTGTTAGATACTAGTGGCTTGCCCAAGATAAACCTTGGGCTGTGGTGAGAGACCCTACCCTGTTGACTCTACAGTGAGACACAAGGGATAGATCACTCCCAGGGGCCTTTGGGATAAAACTCAGGGTCATCTCCCCAATCCATACCTGATCCAAGGGTAGGCGAACAACTCCCACCATTGAGGCATGGGTTCTGGCTGCAGGTAGTACCGGGCCAGCAGCACTGGCTGAGGGCCCATGTCTCTAGCCGGCCCACCATCTTCTTTCCATGGCCAAGCAGCTCTAACCTCTCACCATTAACCACAACAGCATCCAGGCAACCTTCATAGCCCAGGGAGACATTTGACGAAGGATTCGAGGGGACAAAGCCACCCAGCAGCAGGTGTCTCTCAGTCCCCAGACCCTGACATTCTTCCGGGATGACAAGGGAAGCGTTGTCTGTGATGTCAGCCAACAGGTGAACGGAAGCGTCCCTCTCCTCCAACAGCATGGAGTGCCACTTTCCATCATTCACAGGATGGTGGGAGGAAAGGTTTCCATAGAAACCACCAGGACAGTGGTATTCCAGGTGGAGGAAGCCATTGGCCAGCTGCAAAGAGGGAACAGATCAGCAAAACAAGAAGTTCTGTGATCCTGTGACAGGGTTTCAGTTCTCCCCCACCTCCCTTTGCTAGGTAGCTAAGGATGACCTTGAACTCCTGATCCCCTTGCCTCTGCCTCCTAATTTGCTAGAATTACAGCTCTTCATCATCATGTCTCATTTATTTACTGGTGCCAGGGACCGAGTCTTCGCGCCCACCACCAGTTGAGCTACATCCCCGTTTCCAAGAATTTCCAAATGCTTCAGAGACTGTCTCTGGAGAATCCAAATGTCCTCACCATATTTCACGGAATGGTCAAGATCCCATTTAACAGATGAGGATACTGAGACCCAAAGATGCCTTACTGCTGGGACCCTGTGTTTCAGATCAGTGACTGTTCAGATCAAAGCTGCCCTGTGGGCTCTGCACACTTGCACACACACACATCATAAGTCCCTGAAGTTAAAGTGTTAGAAAACCCCTGGTATAGAACATCCTAGCTTTCTTTACTCTCAACAGATAGGTATGCTCGTGAAGCACCAGGCCAACCTGGGATACAATGTGAGACCCTGCTGCAAAACAGGAAAAGCACAGCTGGAGCATGTAGCTCACTGGGAGTGTGCTTGGCTCGTAAGCCTCTGATTCAGGTTCAGTTGCCTGTGCAGGCATCGGGTTGATGCTGTGTTGAAAACAAAAACAAGACAACAGAAACTAGGCGTGCTGGGGAACAAACATTTTCCTCTTTTTCATGGGCAAGGCAGTTCCTTTAGAAACCTTTGAACATTGTTGGAGGAAATGCCTTCTGTGTCCTCGTCCACTGCCCAGCCTTCATCCCATGACCCCGATGGCAGATGAGCCTCCAGAGCTGCCTAGCATCACGTCAACCACTTGTGACTAAACACAACTTTTTCCTCCTCAGACACAGCGCTCAGCCGATGGTCTTGCTTCCTGCTGAAGGTACCAAGGATGCCTGTAGGCACTCTGATATCACAACTGTCCTCCTCAGCTGGTCCCTCTATTGACCCACATCCCCTTCAGCTCCTCTAACTCCTCCTCTCTCCTGCGTCTGCATTACCTCCATTCCTTACGGGATTTTTTTCAGTCATCCCACAGATACAGTCAGGCTGCCAATCTTAAAGGTCGGAGAGATGGCTCAGTGGTTAAGAGCATTAACCGCTCTTCCTGAGGTCCTGAGTTCAAATACCAGCAACCACGTGGTGGCTCACAACCATCTGTAATGGGATCCCATGCCCTCTTCTGGTGTGTCTGAAGACAGCTACAGTGTACTCACATATATTAAATAAATAAATCCTTTTTTAAAAAAAGTTGTCTTGAACTTGGAATAATTTTCTTTCTTTTGTCCCCCAAACAGATCTACCTGTCCTGGTGTCAGTGTTTGCTGTGCTCTGTGCTGTGTCAAATGACAGCTCGTCCTGTCTGCTGTGCTCTCTGCAGCCAGTCACTCAGCTAATCACGACCGTCTCCTCCTCCTGCCCACTATCCCTCCCCTCTTCCTCTTCCTCCTGGTCCTCTTCCTCCTCTTTCCTCATGACCTTCTTATCCCCCTCCATCTTTTCTTGTTCCTTTTCTTCTTTTCTTGCCTCCTCTTTTCCTTCCTTCTCATACCCCCCCCCCAGTACTTCCTCTTTCCTCTTCTTCCTCCTCTTCCCCTTCCCACTTCTTAGGATGATCCTAGAGCCTTGTACACACTAGAGAAGCTCTCCCTCATTAAGCCCTACCCCCAGCTTCTTTCTGACACTTGTCCTCCTGGATTCCATACTATATTTTTTCCCCCTAAACTCATTTGAAGGCTCACGATTCATACCCTTTGTTGCCTCTCTGTCTTCTGTCTTCTCTCTTCATTGAACTGTGCTCTAAGTGTCTTAGCCTATTTTCCAAGCTACACTTCTTGGTTTTCTCACACAGCCTTATGGCTGTCAGTAACATGCATGTGCTGTTGAACATATGTCTCTCCAGCCCTAGCCCAGACCTCTCTCACAGCACTAGACTGGTTTTGCTACCTCCTTCTGGAAACCCACATGGCTAAACTGAGCTCCGCAAACTCCCCCAAATTCCTCTACCCAGGTCTTTTGGCAGCAGCCCCACCCTTCCAGTGGCTCAGGCCAAACTCCATTCCCATGCCCTCTCTACTCCCGCTTCCATATACCAGGAAAGGCTGTTGGCTTCTAATTTCTTCTTGAAGCTGGCACTTCACAGTGAACTGTCATTAGCCTGGTGTCCACGAGCCACTCTTACTCGCCTGGGTTATTGGTACCACCCGCATTCCACCCCCCATCCTGGTCTCTCTGTTTCTGTCTCTGTTCCTCTAAATTCTATTCTCAACCCGGGCACCATGATGACAATAAGTCAGACCACTGTGTCTGCTACAGATCTTCTGAAACCCTCTGTTTTGCCTACATGAAAGCCAAGTCTTTACAAGGGGCCTCTGAGACCTTCACTGATATACACCCTTCCCAATTCCATCACACTTTGACCTCAGCTGTGAGCTCTGTCCGCCTTGTTTGCATCACTGGAGCCATGCGGATGCTAGGCTGTTGTTTAAGAATGCCAACAGTCTGGTGTAGGAGAGCCAATAAAAAGTTAAAAACAAAACAGAATGCCAACAGTCTCCTGTTGTTCATCTAACTGGCCATTAACTGAGGATGGAAGACCATCCTGAATGTGGGCACAGGGTCTTGGGCTGGATCGAAGGGGGAGGAGAGTTGAGCACCAGCATCTATGTCTCTGCTTCCTGACCGTGGGGGTGACATGAGCAGGCAGCTGATGAGAGTTCAGTGGGACATGATACAAAGGCTTGAGAGACTGAGCATACACACACACACACACACACACACACACACACACACACATTCTTACAGTGCCGGGGTTATGTGAGCTCACATCCTTCTCCCTGCCTTCCAGGAATTTCTCATCCCATGAGCAGGCAGCCCCACCCCCGAATGGCCTAGGTAGAAGTCCTGTGTCTGTGTGTTCTGACTGTCAGTCACACTGAGTGTGAAATTCTTTGAAATTCTTTTCAAAGAGAGTTCCCTTGAAAAGCATAAGGGAATTATTGCCAGGAGCTGGCTCAGACTCACTCCCTGCACCCCTCATCTCCCCAATCTGGGGTGCTCATGGAAGCCACTCAGAGGGGAGTCACCTTACCTTCAGGGAAATAGAGGCTGTTTCATTGGTGAACATTAGAAGGGCCCATGGCTGCAGAGTTTTCAGGTAGAAATGGATCTGCCAGTGTTGAGCCTCTAGGGGCTTATACCGCACGTAGCTCTGACCACTGAACCTCAAGGTGGTACCTGCAAATGAACCCAAGGTATCAATACCCTTGAGATGTCACAGATCCCTTAGACCAACCTTGTCTCATTCAACCTTTGGGTGGCAAACAGGTCGCTTCCTACATCTGATATATGAAGAGCCCAGGCTGGGATTGGGTGGATCACATTTCCAGAGTCACAAAGGGGAGCTGGACTGTCACCCTGGATACCTCCTCCTAGGTACAAGTTCCATGGAATCACTCCCAGCCCGAGGGTCAGGAACAGTGAGCTTCCACCATGAAGAAAGAAAACTCAGCTAATCGGGTGTGGGAAGCCAAGCTTTTAAATGCAGCACTGCCCATATATTTTGGCAATCACCAGAAGACGGGAGAACCGGAGAGGGTTCTGTGGGTGTCTGAGATTCAGCAACTCAGGGGTCTGCCTTCTCCTTGGATACACAGGGAACTTCCCAAGCATGACACCCTTGAGGGGTCAAGTGCTACTCTGTGATAAAGAAAGGGAGCTAGCGACAGACAGAGGAATCCAAACCTCTGTCAAGACCAGCATCCCCGGCACCATTACTGCTTTCTAAAGTACAGTTCTGTAGGCAAGAGTCTACAGTTTTGTCTGAGCTGTAGAACTAACAGCAGTGACATCAGGAGCTGACCTGTCTGGAGGCTCCTGCCAGACTCTTTCCCAAGAGTACCTGAAATGTCAATCTAAATCCTTATAGTAGCAAAGTCCACAGGTGTAGAGAGGTCTACGAATTCCCCCCATTCATCTGGCCGGAAAGCCACAGGGTGAAAATGTGAACCCAGGAGCTTGACGCCCCAGCACATGCTTTTAGGTACTATTTCTATTGTAAACAACATGCTCTCAAACCTCAATGGGAGTTTACATAGAGGCAGGCAACCAGGGCTGAGCAATCCATCCCGAGCTCTTACCATTGCAGGAGCAGTTTCTTCCCAGGTGGTGCCTCGGTGTCAGGATGCTGAGCCTGGCTGTGCTGTAGGAGGGCCCCACCCTGGGCTCCAGGGACACTGTCTCTTGGCAGGTTTGGTCCCGGCAGCTTGGCCCTTGGCATGGTACCACGGGCAGAGCTGACCTCATCTGAATTCCTACTGTGTGTTCCATCTCCTTGGCTGAATGAGCTATGGCAGATGCCAGCTCCTGGAGATCATAGGAGGTTCCAGAATGCCCCTCAAAGACCAGGAGCACATCCACCCCAGCTGTGGCCTCAGCAGGCTGCAGGCTGGCCAAGTGGATGTTGGCTCGTTTGATGTCCAAAATGTTGCTGAGGAATCTCTGCAGGTTACGCCAGTGGTCACTCACGAGCTCCTCGGGAGTGAGCTGGTGGAAACCCAGCCATA
Organism: Micromys minutus; assembly: GCF_963924665.1. Classification (NCBI taxonomy): domain Eukaryota; kingdom Metazoa; phylum Chordata; class Mammalia; order Rodentia; family Muridae; genus Micromys; species Micromys minutus. The sequence continues at coordinate 7,906,680 of NC_137979.1, forward strand.
CGGCTCGAGGCGGAGCCTCCTGCCCCATGTGCCACACGTGGACATGGACCCCAGTGGTGGTGGTGAAGGTCCCATCACTGACGGTGACATTAAACAAGTATCGGCCATGAGGTAGTCCTTGGGAGGCGATAATTTTGCCGTCGGATGCTCCCACCGTGAAGTGTCTGCCCAGGCTTCCCTCCTGCTCCAGGCTGTAGGTCAGCGTGTCCTGGGGGTCTCGGTCTGTGGCGTGGACTTTGCCTATCATACCACCCTGAAATTCTTCCTCCCCCTTCGTGATAAAGATTTCCAGTGGCAGCGTGGAGGGCGGGTAACGGCTCTGCTCTGTGACTTGAACTCTGACCGAGGTGGACGAAGATAAGGGCGGGAGACCACTGTCTGACACCTGTCGGGAAGACAACGGCACTGGTACCCAACAGTACGCCCCGGTCTACAGCCCAGTCTCCCCACTCCACACCTGGCGAGACGGGTGTCGAATGTTGCCGTGTTTGGAAAAAGATATAAACTCCAACACACGGGGATGTGCTGGAGATCTTCTTAAGGTTTTGTAGAAAATATAGAAACAGAAAAACAACAAGTTTTCCCAAGCCTTCTGAGCCCCGAGCCTCTTCCTAAATTCCTCCGAATGAACTTCCACGTGTGTGCGCTTATCTGTGTGTACACGCATATGGGCCAGCTCCCTGGCACACTTCAGTCCTTTAGACTTCTTCCCTTCTGAGCTCTCTAGCCCAGCTCTCTGTCCCTAGACCCCTGCAAGTCTGCAGGGAGCACTGAGCAGTCTTCACACCCCACCACTGCTGCTACCCTGCTGAGGAGGAGCCCCCCGGAAACCCCCTTTCCTACATCAGAATGGGAGTGTGAACTCATTCTCTGGACCGGTTGAGAGCTTTCTGTGGTTGGGCCCTCTGCTGTGCTCAGGGGACAGGCAGGGGCAGGTGGGGCAGTTACCAAACATGCAAGAGGCTATCAGTGTGGACGAGTGAAGAAAATGAAGAGTGGGAGACAGGTGAGCGGCTGACTTCGCCTGGTGGAAGTGAAGGCCTCTCTGAAGAAAGGAGAGCATGTAAGGGGTTCTGGGGTGTGGAAGCGGCGCTCTCAATTGAACAGGAAGACCCTGAGCAATACAGGAAAGGCTGGGCTGGCCTCCATAGTGCACGGAGGAGCTCAAGTTGTGCACAGTTGTGAGAAACTCATGAAGGCTTTAAACAAGGGTGGAACGAGCTCCTTGGAGAAGAGAATAAGAACCGGAGGGTAACCCAGTGCTCACGAGTGCTTGTGGCAAGCTCTGTTCTCAACACCCATGACGGGAGGCTCACGGCTGCTTGTAACTCCAGCTCCAGGGGGTTGAAACAAGTATATAAACAAATATAAAAAATTAGGATGCTTGTTCAACCTGCCTTGCTAAAGCTAGCTTAGCGTGTCCTCTGCCGTGGATTGTCACTGATGCTTAGCGTTTCTGCCCATACAAAATTCAAATGTGAAAATAAAATCCCCATTGTTTGTAAGTGGAGCCTTTTGGGAAATAAGATCAGAGTGGTGGAGTCTTCGTGGTGATGGTTAGTACCTTAAAGAAAAAACCTTCTGTTTTGTGAGACACAGATTTAGTTATATAGCTCAGGTTAGCCTCAAACTTATAATCCTCCTACCTCAGTCTTCCCAGTCTTAGAATTACAGATGTATACAACTCCTTTGCTCTGTTTTAAAACATGGTCTTAACTGTAGCTCAGTCTGTCCTGGAAGTTGCTTTCTGGCCTAGATTGACCTCATACTTATAATCCTCTTGCCTCGGCCTCCCTAGTATGAGGATTAAGAGACTGTACCACTATTTCTGGTGACAGGACACCAGTGCCCCTGTAAGCAGAGTCAGCACTAGCCTGCTGTATTTATGCAGGGTGGGAAGAGGTCCCTCACCAGGGTCTTCCCACAGTTTCATTCTGATCTCAGCTTCAGCCCCCAGAACTGTGAGAGGTGACTGTAGCCTGTCCCACCTGTCCCACCTGCCCCACCTGTCCCACCTGCCCCACCTGTGCCACCTGTCCCACCTGTCCCACCTGCCCCACCTGTGCCACCTTCCCCACCTGTGCCACCTGCCCTACCTGTGCCACCTGTGCCCCCTGTTCCACCTGTGCCCCCTGCCCCACCTGTCCTACCTGTGCCTTTCTGTGCTATTCTGCTTATACCATCCAGTTGAAATGGAGAGCACCACACAATGAGTAATCCTCCTGCCTCACAATAATTGATCAACTTTATCTATACTTCAATTTCCTTCCCTATATTACTTTCTATTTTTCCAATCACAGGTCACTCTACACTCTTATCCAACTCAAGTCTATGTCTATCTTACTCTTTCCGTCTGGAGTCCTCTCCTGCCCACTGTCCTCCTCCAGCCCCTGGCCCCCAGTCTCCACTTAGATATCATAAGGTGTGACTCCCTCTTTATCTACTCATTGTTTATCTTCATACTCAGAATGGAATGCAACAAGGAAAGGAGCCGTCCCCTTCACATCCCCTGCTAAGGTTGTCCTTGGGTCTCCACATGCATGTACACACACATGAATAGTTAAAAACATGTACACACATACAAGCATCACACATGCATACACTGACATACAGATATGCACCCACATGCACACACAGACATATATAAATAGACACACACAGATAACACACACATACACAGACACACATGTACACAGATATAGAGACACATACACAAACAGACATAGATACACACACATGCTCACACAGATACGCAGACACATGCATAGGCAGACACTTATACAGTCAGACAGACATACTCAGAGACATACAGACACACACACATGCACACACATGCATACACTGACATACAGATATGCACACACAGACATACAGACACATATAAACAGATACACATATACACAGACATACATACAAACAGACATAGACACACACATGCACACACAGACATCAGACACATGCACACATAGACACATATATACACACACACAGAGGCATACAGACACACACACATACACACAGATATAAATACACAGATAGACATAGACACATGCATGCACACACAGACATACAGACACATGCATACACAGATACATATACAGACAGACACACGCAGAGAGACATACAGACACACACATGTGCACACAGACACACAGACACATATATAAACAAACACAGACACACACGTGTGCACACAGACAAGCAGACATATGCACACATAGACACATATACAGAAACACAGACGCTCATCCACTCCAGGCACATCCACACTCTGCATCCTCACAGCACCACCATGGTGCCGGCCAGCAGGCGTCCTGTGCCCGAGCCGTCACCACGCGCACTGGCTTGGATGCACCCAGTACTCACTTCGATGTGAAGCTGATACCACTCCTGGGCCTTCCTGCTCAGACTTGCCGCTGTCACCAGCCAGCCATCTGGAGTCACCCGGAACACAGACCCGGTGTTCCCCTCAGTGATGCGGAAGAAGTAGGGGGGCCCATTCTGTGGGGAGTCAGGATCATCCAGGATCAGCTGCAGGACTTTGATGCCCATGGGGGAGTTCTCCTGTGACCGAGAACAACGGTAAGCCAGAGAGTGGTGTGAGCCCCAGCCCCGCCTGTCCCTCCTTTGTCGTCCTATCTTCCAGGGACCAGTGATTATCCCTCTGCCCACAGACAGGGCCCAGGCTGAAAGCTGGCCTGGTAGTCTCCCCCTTGGTGTCCCTGAGTGCAGTACTAAGTCACAGAAGGGGTGTTGTACTAAAGGTCAAACCCTTGTCCTTTAAAAGAGGCCATTGCTGACCCCCCACAGCTGACAGATTGCTAGTACTTAGAATCCACAGATGCATGGTGGGTACTTCCATCTTTTAATCATTATTGTTTTCTCAGTTAGAAGACAAAACAACGGGTTTCATTATGACATTTTATGTATGTGTGCGCACACACACATATATACATGTGTGTGTATATGCATGCACACACATGCACGTACAAACATAAAAAATTTTTACCTCCTCACTACCCTTCTAGTCCTTCCTGGAACTTGTCTTAGCTACCTGTGGTTCTTCTGTTTTTACCATCCTTTCTCCCTTAACCCTGTTTTCACTCCCTATCACTTGACAGGAGAGAAAGAAGGAGAGAAGGAAGTGAGTCTAATTTCTTTCTTCTTCCTTCTTCTTTGCTTGTAGCTTTGCTACTTTGTGGCTTATTCTTTTCCCCATCACTAGATAGAAGAGAAAAGATAGTGCAGAGCCAGATCCTTGAATCTGATTTCTCCTTGGTTCTTTTTTGAGCATGACTACTAACAAAGCACAACTCCCCCCATGACCAACAACCACCCACCTACTGGGGCTCTAGTGTTTATATAACCTCTGAAAATTTCTCAGAATTCCAAATGTTACACAGTTGAAAAAAACTATGTGCAGATGGCAAAACCATGCCTCTGTTAGAGCGTGACACAGATTATACTCAGCTGCCGCCAATATATACATATATACATAGATACATAGATACATAGATACACATATACACATATACATATATACATATATACATATATACATATATACATATATACACATATATACATATATACATATATATACATATATACATATATACATAGATACATAGATACATAGATACATAGATACATATATACACATATACACATATACATATATACATATATACATATATACACATATACACATATACACATATACACATATACACATATACACACATATATGTACATATTTAGAACTAGACTCTACGTATGAGAGTTAACATGCAGTACATTGCCTCTCTTCATCCATGTATCTTAATGTCTGACATCTCTGAGGTGGACCCTCTCTTCTTCAATGACAGGGGTGAATCCCACATAGGACAGAATGATGTTCATACAAATGCCTAACAAGGACTGTTTCCAATGCCATACTCCACAGTTCTCCTCCTGCCCCTCTTTGGTTCCCTGTATTGCCTTTAGGGACAGCAGAGGAACAGTCACAGCTGGTTGAGTGGGATGACACCCCTGGCAACCTCCCCTCACTGAGACACAAGAGGAGGGCGAGCTCACGGTGTCCTTACCTGAACAGCAGTGCTGTAGTTGAGCTGGAAGAACCTGGGTGGGTTGTCATTAACATCAACCACTTCAACAGCCACTTCCGTGTCCCTATGCAATGGTGGCTGCCCACTGTCTGTGGCTCGGAGCCTCAGGGAGTATCTGGGGGTCTGGGACAAAACACACACTGGGGAATTAGAGATAAGGCCCCTGGTGTCTGCCCCATGGTGTGTTACCTACTCCCATGGCCCACTCATGATGCTGGCACTCAGGTAAGTGTATTTGCAAGAAAGAGTATTTGCAACCCAGCATCTCCTTCTATGAAGCCTCAGGAAGCAGACTGAACTGGGGGAAGGTAAAATCGGGTCGTACTTCTTAGGATGACTGTGCCCATCAAATGGTGAGGTGGACCTAATCAACTAGTTAAGTGCCTGACGCTAATAACTGATCTCAGTCCATGGTAGCTGTCCCTGGATTGATCCCTTGTCAGCCCATCTTTCATCTCTGAGTTCACAGAGAAATCATCCTGGGGACTCTCTGGACATGAAGATAGGGTGTGTTTGCCCTTTGCCTTCTGGACCTGCCATAGGACCACACTTCTGCTCAGCCAATACATGACTCACCTGTTCCCAGTCCAGCGCCTTGGCCACCTGAAGCTTCCCTTTCTCGGGGTTGACAGTGAAGTGTCCGAGCTGGTTCCCTCCTACCAGGCTATAGGTAATGGCACTATTTGAAGGTCCGTCGTCATCAGATGCTGACACCTGCAGGAGAGAGGAGACCCTGAGTGCGGGCACAGGAGTACCCAGGAAAGAATGGGAGCCCTGAGTGACAGCAATGTTCATATCCGAATGGCTGCCACTGAGTCCGTAGTCCCCATCCCAAGAGAACCTCTTGTGACCTCCAGATGCCAGATACACTTGTCCATCCGTTTGTTCAAAGGGGCAAGGTACGGAGTTGGTCTTGGGAGGTCAGGGTGTGAGGAACATGTAAGGCCATACACCCTCAGAAAGTGTTGTGCCTGATGTTACAGGTAACTCGAGTCGTGGTGAGTGCTGTCATGGGAATCTACTCACAGATGGAGAGTACAGTGACACCCCAGGAAAGGAAGGAGAGGATTCGGGGAACCTTGAAGGATGAGGAAGGGTTTGGGCATAGAAAGAACACCCCAGGTCTGGGTAAGGAAGTGTGAAGCCACAGGCATGTTCGGGAAGGAACATCTTGATGTGCATTTGGGACACGGATGCGTATGGAGGCAGAAGGAGAGGCCAGAAGGGAGGTGGAGAGGAATCCTGAAGAACTGAACATGCCTCATAGAAAGAAGGAGCCACTGTGCATTTAAATGCAAAGTATAACATGACATACCCTTCGTCCCTGAGTCCCACCCGCTGGCACTCCAAGTCACTCTCTGTCATAGGCATGGGGCCAATACCTGGCATCAACCTCCTTTTGGCTCTCCTACTGAATATTGCCAGTGTTGTGGCCTCACCAAATCACCCTGATATCAACATGTGGCACAGTTTTGTTGAGAAGCGGCAAGTCACGGTCAAGTCTACAGAACACCGGCTTGATAAGCCAGGCTGTGCTTGTGGTGGCTGGGAATCCACTAGGGGAGTGAGGCAAGAGGCACCTCCAAAGTCCACTCCCCACAAAGAGTGAAGCTGGGGGTCCTTACCGTCAAGATGACATCACCCACAGCAGCGTTCTCTAAGACCCTCACAGTGTACAGGTCATGGGCGAATCGGGGGTGGTATTCATTAACATCGGTGACATTAATCACGATGGTGGTCACATCGCTGAGGGCGGAAGAGCTCTTCCGGCTGCATTCAATGGACAGGAAGTACTTGGGACTTGTCTCAAAGTCCAGACTCCCGTTGACATACAGGATTCCTGAGGAAAGAAGAGGTGATGGTGGAACATTAAGGCAGAGGTCTGGGGGGCTCCTGTGCACTGGGGTACATGGGAGGACTGTGCATGAGATACAGCAGTGGGATCCTTCCATGAGTTTCTGTGAGTTTGACTCAGGCTCCACAGTTAGGAGGATTGTGCTGCTTTCCCTCATGATCATAATGGACAATTCAGGGGTGCTAGGAATTTGGCTGACAGTGCTTTTAAATAGGCAGTGAGTCCTGTGCTACCTGAACACTGGATTTCAGCAAGTGTTTTTGGTACAGGGAGGAAGAGAGGCATGCCAAGCCTCCTGGGGTTTGGTCTGTGGTGAGAACAGGAAGCCACCAAATGGGATCAGTGGATGGATCTCTGATACCCTGGATAAAGTTCTGGAGGAAAATATGGAGGAATAACGGCCCTCTCGGGTAAGCTAAGCACACATGGATAAAGGGGTCAGCTTATGGGTCTCTTAAGAATTGGGGGCTTGGAGGGGGCTGTGTGGATGGATGCTCCCTGTATATGAAAAACTAGTATAGCCCCACGAATGAAGGCCTGAGCTGCCCCTGCCCATCTCACCTGTGTGAGCATCCAGTCGGAACTTCCCCTGCTCATTTCCACCTGTGATGTGGTAACCAGTCTTCTCTGAGCCCGGACGTGTGAGGGTAGCCAGGTGTAGCACCTCCGTGTCTATTAGAGCATCCTCAGGCACCTGTGTGCTGTGCTCCGAGTTCAGGAAGATGGGAAGGTAGTCCTCCAGACCCACTATGGAGACTGTAACAGTGCCCAATGTGGACAGTGGTATTGGGGTGCCTAGGTCTGAGGCACGGACCGTGAGCTCCACGGCTGAGCTTGACCTGACCTGCAGAGGCTTCTCCAGGCGAATCACTCCTGAGGTGGCATCAATGGAGAACTGGCCGTCGGCAGAGTTCATCAGCGAGTATACCACCTGAGCGTTGGCACCTGTAGAGTCCAGGGGTGAAAGTCACACTGAGGACATCTTACAGCAGAGCTTGGAACAGGCTCATAAAAGCTGGTATGCTCAGGGTATCCAGAAAATGAGAATACCTCGGGCAGCTGTTCTAAACCCTCACAAAAAGTTCTCGAGAGGATGATGGGCTCATTCACAAACTAGTTTGGCAACTTCCTATGCACCTATAATTAGTGTCAGAGTTAAGAAAACAGCTGATAGGGGGCTTGTTTGACTAAGTGCTTGTCACTGCAGCTTAAGGACCTGAGTTTGATCCCCAGAATGCATGCAAAAGGCAAGGCTGGGTGCTGTATGCTCTTAATCTTAGCTTAGGGAGGAAGAGACTTGCAGATCTCTGGAGCCTGCTGACAAGCCACCCTAGACTAATTCTGTGCCAATGAAGGGACCCTGTCACAAGGAGTAAAGTGGATGGCACCCAAGGAACAATGCCCGGGGTTGACTTCTGGTCTCTACACATACATGTGCACCCACATCATGAACATGAATGTGTGTGACAGGCTGCCCAGGTCCACCTCCTCTGCCTTTAGACTGACTGCTCGCCCTCCCTAGACTACTGCTCCTTCAAAAATCTTGCCTCCTGCAATGATTTAGGAAATGCTCGATGACATCACTAATGGAGTGTGACCCGACTTTATAATTATCCTGTCTGTCACCTCAAACTAATCTGGCTACATTGACTTCTAGAACATGTTTTGGCCTACCCAAAAGATCGATGATAAAGTATGACTTAGGAAAAAAGACCACATTAGTATGTTTCAGGATGACAGATGCCGTAATTGGTACAATATGGTACAAACATACCACAGTGGGTCTAATCTACTGTGTGCTATGGTTTGAATGTGAGCTTCATAGTTGATGTTTTGAAAATTCGGCCCCTCGTTCATGTGTGGCTGATGTCTGGAGGTCACTGACACTAGATGAAGACATGAAGGTGGAGCTATAGAGATGGCATTTGTGGCTTCATAAGAAGAAGACACACCCAAGATACTGTGGGTGTTCTTCCCACATGCCTTCTGTTATATTGTTATACAACCAGAAGCCCTCCCCAGCAGCTGGTACCACATTCTTTAACTTCCCAACCTCTATAACTGAAAGCCAGATACACTTCTATTTTCTTTTTTTGGTGTGTGCATATTTCTCTGCATGCAGGTGTGCATGCATGTGTGTGCCTGTGCATCTGGAGGCTAGAAGTCATTTCTCAGGAGCCATTCATATGTTTTTCTGAGACAGGGTCTCTCACTGGTCTGGGACTTACTAAGGCAGCTAGGCCAGCTGGTCAGCAAGCCCCAAAGATCTTCCTGTCCCCTCCCCTTGACCAGTATTTGGATTAAAGGCACACATCACTATGCTGGGGCTGGAACTCGGGTCTTCATGTTTGGCAGCAAGCCCTCTATCAAATGAGCATCTCTCTAGTCCTGAACCTCACCAGTTCCTTACTAGTCACTTAGTTCGTGGAATTCAATTGCATCAACAGAAACCAGACTAAAAGACTTTTCAGATACCACATAGAAGAGAAAAAAGTGAAAACAGGGTCATTAAAATAAAAAAAAAAAATAGTAGGCTTTGGGGGTAGGGAAATATAGCTCAGTGGTTGTGGTGTGGATGTGAAAAGGGATTCCCTGGGTTTTTGTGTCTGAACACTTGGTACCCAACTTATAGAGATGTTTTGGAAGGGTGTATGATGTTCAGAAGATGGAGTAGAGAAAGTAGGTCACTAGAGGTGGTCCTTAAGGCTTTATAGCCTGGTCCTGCTTCCTGGATACAGTGTGACGAGCTGCACTGCATGTCCTACTGCCATGGTGTATCTATCCCTTCTCAACCCATCGGCAAAATGAACTGTCCCTTCCATAAGCTGTTATTGTCACAGTAACAAGAAAAGGAACCGATACAGCAGTGAACAGCTTGCTAAGCACACCGGGTTCAAAGCCCAGTGTAAAAAGAAAAGTAAAATATTGAAACTGTTTCAGCTTTACTGTTTAAAATTTGCTGAAAGGATTTTAGTAAGCATAATGGCCTTACGGCCAAAATTTTCTTTCTTATATAAATTGATGAATTGAATGACATGTTTGTAGATTTCTGATTAACTGTATTCAAAACGGCTTTGAGAAAGGGAAGCATTTGGGCTTCAGTGGCAACATAAAGGTTCTTTGGGTGTAAGTGGCAGAGGGAATATGGTCTGTAATGGTTTGTGCCTCCTAAAGACACTTGTCAGAGCCTCAGGTGTATAGCTGTTCACAGATCTTTCCACTCTGGAGTATCCACAGACTCAACAAGGAGTTTTAGTCTAAGTCCGTCCCAGAGGACACAGAGACAATGCCTCACCCTAGCTGGACCTGATGTCGAGATGGCTCACCAGCAGAGGTGGCCACTAGTCCTTCACATACTCACCCTGGTCAGGGTCCCGGGCAAAGACCACAGCCACAGGGGTCTTAACTGTGGTGTTGTCGAAGACAGCCACAGCGCAGTGAGTGGGGAAGAACCTCGGGGCATTATCATTCACATCCTCAATGTGGAGAGTCACCTCCGCCTGGCATGATTGGCCTCCTCCATCTGTTGCCTTAGCAACAAGGTTGTATACATCCTTCCTTTCCCGGTCCAGGGCTGTGAGTGTGGTCAGCTCCCCTGCCAGGAGAAATGACAAAGGTTGGGCTTCCTTGAGAGGACATGTGTACCCTCTAGAGAGTTACAGTGACAGTCCTAGCCTCAGGCTCTATCGAAGCACAGACTGGTCTGTGTGCATGCTGTCCCGGAAGAAACCCGGTTGCATCTCCTAACACCTGCTTACCTTTCTAATTCTCCCACAACACTCCATGACCATCATCACCAATCTAAAGTCACCATTAATAAGCTACAAATAGACTGATATTTAAAGGCCAATTAGGCAACTTTTAAAATCAGGTGAGATATATGTCATACTGTCTGGTTTTGTGTCAACTTGACACAAGCTGGAGTTATCACAGAGAAAGGAGCCTCAATTGGGGAAATGCCTCCATGAGATCCAACTGTAAGGCATTTTCTCAACTAGTGATCAAGGGGGGAGGGCCCAGCCCATTGTGTGTGATACCATCCCTGGGCTGGTAGAACTGGGTTCTATAAGAAAGCAGGCTGAGCAAGCCAGGGGAAGCAAGCCAGTAAGTGACATCCCTCCATAGCCTCTGCATCAGCTCCTGCTTCCTGACCTGCTTGAGTTCCAGTCCCGACTTCCTCTGGTGATGAACAGTGATATAAAGTGTAAGCTGAATAAACCCTTTCCTCCCCAACTTTTTTCTTGGCCATGATGTTTGTGCAAGAATAGAAACCCTGACTAAGACATATGTATATATCCATGCAGAGAGTATATGATCTGAGCATTGCTGTTCATGTCCATATTTATATAACATATAATATATATTGTATTAATAAAAAATATAAAATAAAACATAAATTATATATAATTATGTGTATGTGTACATATGCTTGTGTGTGCCACATAATAACCCAATGATTAAAAATACATGATGTGAATATGGTTACACATGACTTTAATCCCAGTAGCTAGGGAGGGAGAGACAGGTATATCTCTTCAAGTTATAGTCTAGCCTGGTCTACATGGTTCCAGGACAGTCATAGTTTTTTTTTTTGTTGTTGTTGTTGGTTTTTTTTTTTTTTTTTTTTTTTTTTTGAGAAACTGTCTCAAATCACTAAAGACAACTTTACGTTCTTCTTTGCAAACACCTGCAAGCAATCACGGAGGGGGAACAGCAAATTATACATCAGAGAAGCAATTACAGAGGGATTTTGGAGGTGCATGGAAGGCAAGCCAGTTGGATACACCCTGAGTAGGCTTTGGCGAGGGATTATTGTGTAGGCTTCCTGGCTCCAGCTGGATACATACCTGCGGTGTTTTTTAATTTGTAGACCAAGCATGCATTATTTTCATATTCTGGGAAAAAATGCCCAGTTTGTTTTTCTTTTAAGTCCTCACGGAAAGTCCTGCAGCTGCGCAAACAGCAGCAGAGGGAAGACGAGCTTTCCAAATCACTCAATGTGCTGGACGGGGGTCAGGAAGGACAACATAGTCTCTGATCCACCCAGATAGCTTCCAGGGACATCGTTGTCACCGCCACCCCCTACCTCCCCACCTACCTCTCCCTGCTCAGGAATCTCTGAGTCAGCTTTGGAGCTATGGATTCAAGCCAAAGGTTGACAGCTGGTCCCTGTGCCTGGCTACCTCCGGCCACCTGCTTCCCACAGCAGGCTGCAGGACAGGGTCTAACCTGGGGATATTGCTCGTCCCCACCTTTCTCTCCAACAGTCCTTCATCATTCAGCCCTGGCATGGCTAGTCACGGTTCACTCTGCAGGAGCCTCCACTTTCTATTTCTGTTTGGTCCCTTGCTGGTCTTATGCTAATTTTTCCTGTTTACTGAATTCTTCCTTAGCCCAGGTCCGGCTTCCAAGAGCTTTATTGCTTGTGGTTTTAACCGAAGTCTTGGGCACCAGTAACCCCGCTTGCAATGTGCAGATCTTGAGATTGCACCAACTTTGGCCCTTACTAGTCTGAACACCCCATTGTCTCCAAAGGGCATCAGTCCACCTGTCTTCAGGGCATCATCTTCTGTCCTCTCTCTTCCCCCTTGACCATCTTTATCCTTCCCTGCCTTCCCTGCATGCTTGACTAACTCCTGTGTGAGCTCAAGCCCACACAAAAACAGCATTTCCTCAAAGAGGCTTTATTTAACCCGGCTTCTAAGCCTAAGTCAACTTTCCTCAACATTGCTGTCTCCCCTCCACCCTCCTCCTCCTCTTCTATGTTTATTTGGGGGACAGATCTCATACTGTAGCCCAGGTTAGTCTCAAACTCACTGTGTAACCCAGGCTGGCCCTAAACTCTTGATACTCCTCACTGAGATTACAGGTGTGAGCCTTTCATAGCTCCTAACTCCGAACGCTGCAAGCCACTGACCCGGCCTTTACCCTGGGATTATAAAAAACTGGGTCGGAACTCATCTGTCCTTTTATGTGCCCGGCTGCTGGTATTTGCTAATGGGTGGATGAGTGAATTCCTGCTTCAAGGAAGAGCCCACCATGGCACAGACACAGGTTCTTGGCTTTATCCCACATCTCAGAGATTTACCTGTGTGAGGGTCCAGCTTGAATTCCTGGGCCCCAGGTCCATGTAGAGAGTATGTGATCTGAGCATTGGTATCCATGTCCACATCTATGGCAGAGACTTTCAAGATGAAGTGTCCAGGAGTGGCATCCTCACGGACCTTGCCAGTGTAGAGAAGCTGAAGCCAGAAAGGTGGAGAGAGAGTCTGAGGCAGAGTGCTTAGATCCAGGAGTGGGGGGAGGGGAGGAGGGAGAGGGGAGGAGGGAGAGAGAGAGGGCAAGGAGCGACTCAGGTGAAAACATACAGAGACAGGGAGCAGAAAAGGGAGCAAAGATGGGGTAAGATGAGACATCACCTGGGGTGGCTCTCCGGGTAATCCCAATATTCGGGAAGAACATGCCAGAGGGTCTAGAGCTCCAGTTCATTTCGGCTTCATAGTGAATCTAAGGCCAGCCTGGGTTACATCACTTTCTGGTGTGTGTGTGTGTGTGTGTGTGTGTGTGTGTGTGTGTGTGTGTGTTTATACGAACATGTAAGAAAAATGGAGATTAAAAGCCAGAGGCTTGATAAGATGGTTCAGTGGGTAAATATGCTTGCTATATAATCCTAAAACCCAAGTTTCATCCCTGGAGCCCATATAAAGGTGAAAGGAAAAACCAAACAAACAAACAAACCGACTTCACCATGTTGTCTTCCAACCAACCCCCATGTGAACACCCTCCCAACTCCCATCGCATCAAATGTGAACCACAATAACAATGAACAAAATGGTTGTTTTTAAAGCTAGAAGAGAGAGCTGAGGAGATGGCTCAGTGGGTAAAGGGCCTGTCACAAAAGCATGAGGATCTGAGTTTGGATCCCCAGAACCTACATAAAAAGTGGGGATGGTGTACTCCTGTAAGCTTAGCTTTGGGGAGGGGTGTTGGAGGTAGGCGGATTCCTCAAGGTCACTGAGCTCAAGGTCTGTCCTGGGACTATGAGTAGGGCAGTGATCAATGAACTTCAGGTTTACTGAGCAACCCTGTCTCCAAAAATAAATGTGGGAAGTGACTGAGGAAAGACACCAGACACTGTTGATCTCTGTCTGGCCCTTATACACATGCACACATACACACACATAAGCACACACATATACATCAAACAAAAAAACAAGCACAACAAGTCAGAAGAAGAATGGCAGAGAATAAGTCAGAAAATAGCCTACAAGCAGCCACCATTGGGCTAATGACCAGGGCTGGAAGGACCCACCACAGCCTACATGGAGGGGGTCACTGGAATGGAGCAGAGGCTGAGGCAGGTTCTGGCAGTGGGTGATGCAGTCTCAGGCCAAGCCCTGCCAAGCTTCATCCCTGCTTCTGTTGTAAGGCTAGGCTACCAAGGTCACCTCCCTGCTCATATTTCCAGGACAGATCACCAGACTTCAGTGGCTCTACCACCTGCCTTGCCCTTCCCTCCCTCCCCTGCAGGGCAACCTGGGGCTGGGTACTGGGAAACAGTTGGAGCCTCTGAGAACTTGGTATCCCTGCGATGTCCTAGTTTGCACCAATGTGTACAGGCAAACATGGACTCTGGGCATTCTCTGAGCATTCATGCCCAACTGGACTGTGTGGTACTGGAACTCAGATCTCTCTTCCCTGGCTTCGATGATATTATGGGCTGTCTTAGGAAAGGCTACGCTGGCCTGATCCCAGCCACTCCTAATATAAGAGAAAGAGGAGGTGGTAAGTGTGATCAAATGGGACAGAGAAATGAGATGGCCACCTTTTACCCCAAGAAAAATCCGTCTTTTGGAGATCACTCAAAAATGTGCCCATCTGGACTCCATGCTTAGAAATGTCCCAGGCTCCCTTCTGCTGTCTTTTATGTGACAGAAGACAGGGATGAAAGGAAAGTAACAGGGCATATACATTCATGTGTGCTTCATGGTGCCATATGTGCATTTGTATGTGCAAGTAAGTTTAAAGTGTGCACATATGCAAGAACATACATGGGTACAGTTGCATGAAATACATATGTGAACACAGGCTGCTGTGGTGAACAAATGTGGCAGCTGTGTAGGTATGTGTTCATGTAAACACACATACATTTTTTGCAGGTATTTGTGTCTATGTGGAGGCGTTGAAGCTGACCCTCTGGGCAGAATCTGTATATATAAGTATGTATTGATGTGTCTACCATGACTAGCTAAATTTTTCAGCAGACATGAATTTGTTCTAAGTTGAGATGTTATAAAATTAAAATGTTTACAGTTTAAGTTTTTTGTTTTATTTTGTTTTGTTTGTTTGTTTGTTTGTTGTTGAGGCAAAGTCTCTTTGTGCCCTGGATGTCCTGGAACTCACTCCATAGACAATGCTGGACTCTGACACCCGATTGCTGGGATTAAAGGCATGAGCAACCATGTCTGACCATTTAAAAAAATTGGAATAATGCAAATTCTTCTAGATTAAAAAACAGTTATTATTTTTAAAAATACATTTAAAAGGGGAACTTCTCTGGCTATTTTATTGCATTTGTTTGTATGTGTACATATGTGTGTGTCCATGTGTGTTCCATAGATTATGTGTAGAGGTCAGAGGACAACTTTCAAGAGTTGGTCTCCTCCTTGTACCATGTGTGTCCTGGGATCAGACTTAGGCTGTTGGCTTGGCAACAGGTAGGCCTGCTACCTCTTGGTCTGTGTTGCAGAGACATGGTTTTGTATGATGTATGTACCATGGCTCCTGAAGGGTTTGCTGTATTGATATGGCTGGGAGCAAGAAAATGCCCAGAATGGTTCCTGTCTATGGGTAGCAGTCTAAGGTCTGTTCAGAAGATGCCAAGAAAGGTGGACAGTAATGACCAATGAGGGTTTGTCTTTATTCAGGAGAATAGAGACCTTCTCCCGGCCTTCCTTGCCTCCACCTCCAAAGACAACACTCTGAGGGCTCACCTGTGAGCACTGCGGGCTGTTATCATTGATGTCCAGGACGAAGACCTCCACGGGGACTGAAGCCTGGAACTTGCCATCTGACGCTGTGATTCTGAGCAGATACTTGGCTATGTGCTCTCGGTCCAGAGTCTTCCTTGAAGAGATCCTCCATTCATCCCCAACTTGACTGATGCTAAACTGACCCAGGGGGTCTCCCTCTAAAAAGGAGGGATGCAGCTATCAGGAACCAAGAACAGGAATGAACTGGGCTCTGTGTCCTGGGTGGCTGCACCCCTGACTCGTCTTTTGGGATTGCTGGGGAAGGCAGAATTTTCATCCCTGAACTAGGGACCCACAATTCTATACTGAGTCTATTTTGCCAAGTTTGGAAGCCTCTCCTGACTTCCAAGTGAGATGATTACTGTAAGAAGTACAAATGTGGCCAGTGGGAGGAACAAGGCTCCTATTTCTTGTGATCGGGAAGCCTTGAGGGAAGTCAGGGAGAGGTAAATTCTAGATATATATGAGAAATGTTTACGCTTTGCTGCGACACTTCAGCAGAGTGAGGTAAGAGATTCACAACATTAACTCTAGGGTTTAATACACATCTAAAGGCACATGCTAAGCCAAGGGCATGTGATCATCTCCCAACAAGGGTGTGGAAAGGTGACGTCTCCCTCCGGTTCTAAGATTTTTCCCATGATTCTGTTCTTATAAGAGCTGACTGTCACCCTCTATTATTCTCGTATTCTCGGGGCTTCAAAACTGGTGTCAAGTGTCTGATATCACAAGATTAGAACCACCATTTTTTTTCTGATTATTTCAAGTGGCTCTGACCCTGTCTGTCTTGTCCCCTCAACAGCTGCACTGGCAGAACAAACCATGTTTATGGAACAGGGTGGGGGACATAAAGCTAGGAATGAGAAGAAAGGGTTGATCTGTGTGAAGGTTCATCTTCATTTTCATCTTGGCTGAATCTAGAATCACCCAGGGAACACTCCTCTGTGTGTATCTGTTAGAGCATTTCCAGAGAGGTTTAACTGGAGATGGAAAACCGCCCCCTGAATTGTGAGCAGCACCAGCCCATGGGCCATGGGCCTAAATTGAGTGAAAAGAACGTAAGTGGAGAGTCAACATTTGTCTCTCTGGATACAGTGTGATAAGATGCCTTATATTCTGTCATGTCTTCCTGCCACAGTGGATTACATCCCCCTTTAAGCCAAGAGCCAGGATAAGCCTGTCCTTACACCCGTTGCTTTGATCAGTTATTTTTGCCATAGCAATGAGGGATGTGACTAATATACTCTGGGTGAAGAACCCTCCCTCAAACCTGCCCTGGGCATGGTGCAAAGACAGGCATAAGGACAGATAGTTATGAGTCACAGCTGCTGGGTACCTCAGCACCCCTAGAAGACAAACAATAGCAGTGTGGTGTTCTAAATGAGAATGGCCTCGTAGGCTCATCGACTTGGATGTTAGTCAGGAAGAAAAACCGTTTGGGAAGGATTAGGAGGTGTGGCTTTATTGGATTTGTGGTGTGTCACAGGGGACGTGCCTTGAGATTTCAAACATTCACACCAGGCCCAGTCTCTCTATGCCTGCCGCCTGCAGATCAGAGCGTAAAGCTCTCAGATACTGCCCCAGTGCTGTGCTGTCTGCTTTATACCATGGTGATCATGGACAAACCCTCTCAAACTGTAAGCAAAGCCCCCAGTTAAGTGTTTTCTTTTATAGGAGTTGCTTTAGTCATTGTGTCTCTACACAGCAATAGACTAGTGACCAAGACAAGCAGGTATAGTACACACCTTTGATTCCATCTCCTCACCTAAAGGAATTAGGATTACCTCTTTGAAAGTACATCCTAATTTGTAGGCAACTTTTGGAGCTTCCCCAAGTTGGGTTTTCTCAGTTTCCCTATAAGGTGGGTGAGAACAAAGATGCCAAGTGTCTAAATGGAACCACTGAGATCATAGGGGAACAAGTGACTAAACGTGTCACCTTCTTCTCAGAGTACCTCCTTCTAGGCTTTCTCAATGTCTCCCAATGCCTCTAATCCAAGATAAGCATCCTTACCTGTGATATAGCAGGTGACCTGCCTATTCTGCTCAGAGATGTCAGCATCCAAAGTCTTCAGAGTAGCCACAAGTTCACCAGGCTCATTGTTCTCCACCACAGAGCCTCTGTAGTCTTCAGAAGCAAACCGAGGGGGGTTGTCATTCTCGTCTGTGATGGAGACCTCAACCAGGGCCTGAGAAGACAGCTGGATGGTCTGCCCATGATCAAAGGCCACCACATAGAAACGGTAGGTCTGCTGAGTCTCACAGTCCAGTTCTTGGAGTGTGGTGATCCAGCCGCTCTCACTGTCAACAGCAAAGAGTTCATGGATGTTGCTACCAGGCTCCACTAAGAGTCTGTAGCTCACCTGTCCATCACTTCCAGTGTCCTGGTCATTGGCAGTCACCTGAATGACTGTGGTCCCTCCTGGCATATTCTCAGTGAGGAAAGCCTTATATGGATCAGCCTCGAATACAGGCCTATTGTCATTGACATCTTCCACTTGAATGTTGACAGAAACCAATGACACCAAGTCAGTATCCTCATGAGGGCAATGTGCCATCAGGTCAATCTGGTACCATTTGGTGGACTCATGGTCCATGGCTTTTCTCACCTTTAGGACTCCTGTGTCTTGATCCAAGGAGAAGACATCATCGCTGTTGCTCTCTGGAGTGGTACCCTGAACCAGACTGTAGATGATTGGATCTTGAGCAGCCACTGCTTTCACAGACCCAATTTCAGAACCTTCTGGAAGGTCTTCGGATGCAGAGAAAGTATACAGAGGTTCAGAAAACTTAGGCAAAGGGATTTCATTAGGAACCACTTGCAGTCGTACTGGTACCAGAGAGTCCCAATGAGGAGGACCACCATCCTGGGCTTTGATGTTGAAGTCAACAGCCCTGTTTTCCAGTCCCACCAGGCTCTCCTTCACCTTGACCACACCAGTGGTTGGGTTGACTTCAATGACCTCTTCTGCAAGGTCCTCGGTCGAGTCTACTGAATAGGTAACATCTGCGTTCCGACCTTCGTCTGCATCATAAGCCAGTACTTGGATAATGGGGGAGTCTCTGCTGACATTGGATGGGATGGACACGGTGTACCCAGATGCTTTGAATTGTGGGGCATTGTCATTTTCATCCGTGAGAATGATCTTCACAGTACAGAAGGCCACTTTCCCTCCTCCGTCCCTTGCCATGACCTTAATAGCAATCACCCTTTCTGTTGAATTTTCCCGGTCCAGTTTCTGCAGGGTGGTAATCTGACCACTGGGATTTATAAAGAACCTTTCCCCAGCTAGTTTATTGATGATGGTGTAGTCCACCTTACCATAGGGACCGCTGTCTTTGTCTATGGCTAGCAACTCAATCACCTTTGTCCCCACTTTTGCATTCTCAGCTAATTCGGCTTCATAGACATTTTGCTGGAACTCTGGGCTGTATTTGTTGGCATTGGTAGTGTTGATATATACTGGCACTGTTGCTTGGAAGACCCCATCAGAAGCACCTACTCTCAAGTTGTAAGATGAGTCCAGCTGCTTTTTGCAAAGGTTGAACATAGAAATGACTCCTGATGTGCTATTGATGGAGAAATGTCGGTCCTGGTTGCCAGAAAGAATCAGGTACTCCAGGCGGGAGGTGTCCCCAATATCGGGATCAAGAGCTTGAACTTTTAGAACTAGATGGCCACAGGTTGCCAGCTCGCTGACATTGGCTTCGTACTGAGGTTCCCTGAACTCTGGGGGGTTGTCATTGATGTCTGACACATTGACAACCACAACTGTTTCACCAGTGAGCGGGGGATCTCCTCTATCCATGGCCCTGACCTTCACTCGAAAATGTTGGTGAGCTTCATAGTCCAGTTCCTGGATGGTGAATATCTCTCCCGTGCTCCCATTGATGCGGAAGAACTTAGAAACATCTGAACCATCCTCTACAATCTGGTAGGAGACATCTTGGTTCTGTCCTGAGTCTTGGTCAGAAGCCA
Source organism: Micromys minutus (assembly GCF_963924665.1). Classification (NCBI taxonomy): domain Eukaryota; kingdom Metazoa; phylum Chordata; class Mammalia; order Rodentia; family Muridae; genus Micromys; species Micromys minutus. Next base: position 7,926,653 of record NC_137979.1, read on the forward strand.
AAAGTTGGATTACAGGAGTCTGTGCAGGTGAGCCCTCGGAAACCGAAGTGGTATATACCAACTGGGAAAAAGTGGGAGGGTTATCATTGATGTCCTCAACTAAGACTTCCACTGTGGCTTCAGAAAAGGACCCCAGAGCCGTGTCTGTGGCTCTCACTGTGAACACATGTTTGTTCTTTGCCTCATAGTCCAGAGGCCCTGTCACTGTAAGGACGCCGGTTTTAAAGTCGGTGGTAAACAACATCAAAGGCTCCTCTTCTACAATGTTATAGATGAGCCGCAGGCCCTCTGGACTCCGGGCCTGTGTGTGGAGAATTGGGGTATAGAGTGTGATATTTTCAGGCACTTTCACTTTGTAGTACGGACTCTGAAACAATGGGTTGGATTTATTTCTGACAGTAACATGCACCTCTACCTCAGTTTGGAGGGGCGGAGTACCTGAATCCCGAGCAATGACTCTGAGGTGATACTTATTCAATGCTTGATAATCAAACGGCTTCTTGAGTGATATATCCCCAACATAGGGGTCAATCCGGAAATAGGCATAATCTTCTGCAAACCCGTATGTGACGGTCCCATTGGCTCCCAAGTCCTTATCAGTGGCAGATACCTGAAAGAGGACATCCCCAGGTTCAGTGCCATCTTGGATGACTGTATAATAGGGTAGGTGCTGAAACTCGGGGACATTGTCATTGACATCTTCAACAGAAATTCTGACAAGAGCCTGGGCCACCCGCTGAGGGGCCCGGTTATCCCTCACTTCCACGGCCACTTCGTGAGTGTCCTGCTGCTCCCGATCAAATGCCACTCCTCTGGTTTGTAGCACACCTGCCGACTTGACCATGTGAAATAAGTCTGTGCCATTCAAGAGGAAGTAGGAAAGGGTGTCATTCAGATGGTTCCCATGGACACCAAGAATTACCAGTGGCTTTCTGTGTGGTGAATTCTCCTTCACTCTTGCCCTGTAGATATCCTGATCAAAATGTAAGCTTTTATCAAGGACTTGGGTCAAAGATATTTTTACTACTGCAGTATCTTGATACTGACCATCAGAAGCTCTAATATTGAACTTCTGAAGAAGCCTCAGAGTCGCAGGATTAACCACAGATATTTGGCCTGTGGTGGGATGGATGGTAACAGCTTCATCCGTGTTGCTAGTTTTGATGCTATAGGTGACTTCTGAGTCATTATCCTCAGCCTGCACTGTGAGGAGCTCCATGCCAGGGTGGATGGGTTCTACCACCACCACTTCGTATATCTGCTCTGAGAACCTGGGAGGAGAGTCATTCACATCCCGGACATGGATGATAACCCTGGCAGATCTGGGTGCAAATAAGATGGGTGTCCCTTGGTCGTGGACATAGATGTTGAATTGAAATAAGGGTGTGTTCTCATAATCCAGTTCTGAAGTGGTAGTTAGGGTTCCCATGCTGGGGTCAATTTTGAAAAACTTTAAGGCCTCTGGTTCCAAGATTTTATAGACCAACAAGGAATTGGCTTCCTGGTCACTGTCTGAGGCACGGATCACTAAGGGGCTGTTGTCTTCATCCAGGATCAGGCTATGCAGAGGAGCTGCCTCACTGATGTACCCCACGAAAGTTGACTTTAGGAATGCAGGGGCATTGTCATTCTCATCGATGATGTAGACAAGCGCCACCACCTCCGTGAACACGCCAGCCATGTTGCTGCCTCGGATTTTCAGTTGGTATGATGGGACTTTCTCATGGTCCAAGCGTTTCTGAGTGGAGATGAGGCCGGAATAGGAGTTCATGGAGAACACACTGTCCTTGTTCCCCTCTCTTAACTCATAGGTGACTTCAGAGGAGCTGGCAGCAGAGATGAGGAGGATCGGGGAGCCAATGGGGACCGATTCTGGGATCTCTATAAAATACTCATCTTCTGAAAATATGGGAGCACTGCTGTCGGAGGGGTGGACACGAATGACCACCATGGCCAGGTCATGCCGCTGGGGGGAGCCTTGGTCTTCTGCCTTCACAGTTAATGCGTGCCTAGCGAGATGGACACCATCAAGCTTCTGAGCTACTGTGATGATGCCCAGGAGGGAGTCAATGTTGAAGAAACCCTCACTGTTCCCTGAAACAGAGAACAGGACAAAGTGAAGTTTGCCACACTTTCAAGAGACACCAGCTAGGCTTCTTAGGTCAGTCAAGAGGCCGTGGCACCAAACAGGGACAGGATACACTCTGCATCACAGTCACCCTGGAGTTAGTCTAGCATGCTTAGAGCAAACGCATGCTACTCGGTTCTGAATGTCACCCTGGATAGTTGCTGTCTAAATAAAAGTGTAGGGCATTAGAAAGTCTCCAGGATACAACTTGAACTACAAACCAAAGATGTCATCCATAAGCCTTTGAAGCCGAGAAATGGGACTTTCACTTTGCAAGGACAGCATGCTTTGCCCTTTAGTTCATTGTCCCCTTTTGTAGGAAGAACTTGTGTTGTATGGTAGAGCATTCAGAAGCATCCCTTGACTCTCTATTGATAGCTCTTATAAGATGGGTCTGCAAACATGGAGTCAGGCAACGTTGATGGGGACTTTAAAAGCCACTCTTCTCTTTACAGCCTCCCATCAGAAAGTCTCTCACTGCTTGGAGAATGACTATGGAGGGGAGTGGGGGGAATTACAGAGTACCCAGAGCCATGGCTTTTGTACCAAGGCTTCCCACTATGCTCTACCCCTAATCTTCTGCCAGTCTCATATACTCTTGATAATTTCTTTTCAGTACTCAGCCACTGGACAATTATTCTATAATAGCATCCCATGAATGCTTTTCTTTAAGTAGATTCACTCTAGATTTGACGTGTGTTTTTAGAAGGCAACTTCATACTGATATTTTTTTTTAATCTTTTTTTTTTTTTTTTTTTGCTATAAGTTAGGGGTTATTATATATGAAAAAAATCACATTACACTCTATGAAAGATATTTTCTTGTAAAGTATGTGGCCCGGAACCTATCTTCTTTCTTTGGTTTAAAAAAAATGGGGCTGGAGAGATGGCTCAGTGGTTAAAAGCACTGACTGCTCTTTCAGAGGTCCTGAGTTCAAGTCCCAGCAACTACATGGTGGCTCACAACCATCTGTAATGGGATCTGATGCCCTCTTCTGGTGTCTGAAGACAGCTACAGTGTACGTATATATAATTAAAAAAATCTTTAAAAAAAAGTGTTAGGCAAGGGCTAGAGACTCTCAACCCCAGTTGAGGCTTGCAACAGAATTTAATCATAATGTCTGAATGGGAGCCAGACAGATGTACTCTCTTCCTGCAAGAAAACCCGAGTGACAGGGGACTTGCTTTGGTCACCACCAGAAGTGTAGGTACCATGGAGGCAGGGAGACAGCTTCCTTGCTTTATCTCATGCATGTTTTCTATGGCTAGACAAGCAGGTGAGCTTCACCAAAAGGCCTCCCAGCCGACTCTTCACTCTTCAGAGCCCTTTCACAGATGATAGGTGGGTACGGGGTTCATGAGTAAACAGCTGGCTTAGGCAAATCCATTAAATGTAGCTCAGTTAGCAGGGCGTGGTGGCACACACCTGTAGTCCCAGCACTTGAGAGATGAAGGTAGGAAGGCAACAGAGTTTAAGATCAGCCAGGGCACCATGAGACCCTGTCTCAAAAATGAAACGAAACAGCACCTCAGTTAACTATCTACATCTAATTATTTCTCATGGTTTACTGCTGAGAGAAAAGAGTCAGTGCACAGAATTATAGACTCACTATAATCCCAGCACTACCAGAAGATCCTCAGAAAAGACAGACAAGCAGTACCTTGACAGTTATCTCTGGGGATGGAGTTTAGGGCTGGGCCTTATATTCTTCATATTTTCCTATAGCTCCAGTGTTTTTTCAAAATAATTGAGAGTGGTTTATTTTGCATGTGCAGGGGGAGGTGAACTTGTATGTCACCATATGCTGTGGCAGTCAGGGGACAACGTGTGGCTTTAGTTCTGTCCCTCCACCATGTGTGTCCTGGGGTCTTCTGCTTTGGAGACAAGTACTTTTACCCACTGAACCATCACACCAGCCCCTTAGAACCAATCTTTGTCTGTAAAATGAGAATATTGTCTCTGTCAGGGTGGTTGCCATGGACTCTTTAAAAATGTATTATTTTTTAGTGTGTGTGTGTGTGTGCATGTGTGTGTCTGTTTGTATGTGTGCGTGCGTGCGTGTGTGTGTGTGTGTGTGTGTGTGTGTGTGTGTGTGTGCATGTGTGCATGTGCACACTCTCGACATGTGAATGCAGTGCCTGCTGTAGCCAGGAGAGGACATCAGATGCCCACTCCAGCTGGAGTTACAGATGAGAAGCCCAACCTACATAGGTAGAACCAAACTTGGTCCCTCTGCAAGAACAGTATAAGCTTTTAACCTTGGAGCCATCTCACCAGCTCCACGTTAACTAATAACTGACACTCCGTAATGACAGTGAACTATCTGGCATTTGCATATTTTATAATTTATAACCCATATACATTTTCTTACAGCCTTATAGAAAAGGTGATGTTCCCAGTTTTTAGAGGAAGGATATTGTACAACAGACGCCAAGTCAATGGGGGCTTGAGCAGTTACTCCTCAAATGATGTCATGAATGACGAAGTGCTTAAATATCCCTTCTCACATATGTACAGAAAATCATTACATCCTAACCCATTTAGAGGCTCTGTAAACACTTCCCACGTGCTCATGGTGGCTTGTATCATATTCTTCATAATTTCCCCCATACCTTGAGAGGACTTTTGCTATTGGTATTATAATTTTTTTGAAAAACATTGACACATGGAATGTTCTAGAATGGTCATCTGTCCCTGATTAGAGAGCCGGTACTTGAGTAGTCTGTAGAGTCATGCCTCTATTGCTGACCCTCATCCCAGCCCTTATCAAATTCCTCAAGCTCACAGCCAGGCCCTCACCTTTTAGGAAGGAATAGTGGACTTCTGCGTTGGCTCCCCGGTCGGCATCAACAGCTCGGACCTGCAGTAGCTCTGTGCCAGGGGTGGTGGTGTCAGAAACATTTGCCTCATAACGAAGCTGAGTGAAGTGAGGTGAGTGGAGATTTCCATCCTCCACATGAATGGTCACCCACACGAAGTTCCTCTTGATGGGCATCTCTTGGTCTCGCACCTAGCACAGGGTTTAGCAGAGTATGGAGTTGAAGGAGGTAGGGTCAGAGTCAGATGAAAGAGGCAGAATGCTAATGAGCAGGCTGCCCAGTTTCTGTGGACTCTTTTACGTCTTTCTCCAGTCTATGCTTTTTATAAATGCTTCATTATCAGTTATTCAGCCTAGCCGTTCCTATAGATAATTCTACTTTAAGGAAAGTCATAAGAAGCAGAATACAGCAGACCTCAGACGACGAGTTCAACATACTAACCCATTCAAGTGTTCTATGGTCATGTAGATTTGGGAAAGACTCAACTAGAAGTCAAAGGGCTGTCTTGGTGGCAGGACATCTCAAATCCTTCATTGTACATTAGTAGTCCCTGAGGATGATAAATTAGCATGTAAGAATCATGATTCCACTGGGCTGAAGAGATGGCTCAGTGGTAAAGAGCACTGACTGCTCTTCCAGAGGTCTTGAGTTCAATTCCCAGCAACCACATGGTGGCTCACAACCATGTGTAATGGAATCCAATGCCCTATTTTTGTGTGTCTGAAGACAACTGTAGAACACTCTTACAAATAAAATAAATAAATCTTAAAAAAAAAAAAAAAGGAATCCTGACCCTAAAACAGATAGTCAAATCCCAACTCCTGCTTCCTCATAAATAACTGTATGGCAGTTAGCAACCTTTTTTTTTTTCATTCAGGTATAGAAAGAGGAATGGGCAGGGTCAGAGCTGGTGTAGTTAGGTAATGTGGGGTGTAAAATGTGTTTGAATACTTGGCATCTAGATTGGGAAGTTTATGAGAAGCTTTAAGAGAGGAAGGCTTATTGGAGAAAGTGAATGATTGGATGAATGTGAGCAGCCAGCCTTCTGCTTCTGCTGCTATGTCTTCTCTGCCATGATGGACTGAAGCCTTCTGGAACTTTCTCTCTGAAGTTGCTTTTGTCAAGCAACGAGGAAGTAACTAAAGATTCCAGTCTTTTCTGTGCCTGTGTTTACTCACCATAACTGTCAAAATGTGCTGAGACGGCCCAGAGTGCAGGTCCAGTGTCCCCACTGTCACCAACACTCCGCTGCTCGGATCCAGCTGGAAGAGGTTGGCACTTCCAGGGTCCTGGCTGCTGTGGATGGTATAGATGAGACCCTTGCCATGGTCTTCATCTGTGGCCTGGACTCGGAGGAGTTCAACCCCAGGCAGCGTGTCTTGGGGGACCCTGATTTCATAGTGATCCTGCAGGAACTGAGGCCGGTGGTGGTTGATGTTGGCAATCATAAGGATGTAGACCTGGGCAGGGGAAAAGAAGCAAAGAGGAAGACCGTGAACCACAATGGCACAGGAATGACGTTTGCTGGAACGTCACTGTCCCATCCATGTTGGTAGTGTCTGGAAAGCAGCTGCCTTTGGGCAGACTCTCATCAGTTAAAACTATGTGTTTGCATAAATTCTATCACTTTATGGAGATGCAGAACAGGGAGGGGGGATTCTCCCACAGCTACAGAAATGGAGTTAGATAAGTACCCAGAACCTATATCCCAACTTCAGTATTCTTTAAGGAATCTCACATCAATAGAAAGTCTCTGATAGCCTTACTCCAAGTTAGCCTCTGATCTTCTCACAAACCAGGGGCTCTTACTAAGACCTCTCACCTGGGTGGCAATGGTGTGGAAGCCATCTGTCACCTCCACAGTCAAGTTATAGCTCGACTTTCTCCTTGTATCAAGAGGTCTGGCTATCACGATGCTCCCCGTGGTCTTCTCAATGTCAAAGTCCATGTCCTTATCCCCATCTGGAGAAGGAAAAGAGCAGACATGAAGTCAGTGACTTAGGCAGCTATAGACCAACCCAGATTTGGTCACAGACCTAGAACACTTGGTAAGGAGCAGCCTTGACTGACTTTGGCTAAGTCAAGAAAGTGGCTGAACCAGACAGTCTAAATCTGTTCAGGCAAGGTGGCTATCTGGTGACAGACTGGAGTATATTTCCTTGGGAGACCAAAAAGATGTCATACTATTTGTTCAATTATCAAACAATCTAGAGAAACGCAGGTCTGTGACTTCTGAAAAGTACTGTGGGGAAAAAAAAAAACAAAAGCTTCTGTAGAATGCAATCTGCTTCTGGGATTTTTACGGCTTAAACATGTAGTGTGCTCACCCATAAGTTTATGATTTGAATGGCCGGTCCTCAGATGGTAGCACTCTTTTGGGAAGGTGTGGAAACTTAGGAGCTGGGTGCTTGGAAGGATCCCTGGGTACTTCTTGTTTCTCGGTCAGCCATAACGTGAAGAGAAGCCCTGCACCACACATTCCTAATGCCATGATGTTTCGCATGGACCTAAGCCATCGTGGGCTAAAGACTTGGAAGCCATGAGTCAAAGTGGCTCATTCAGAGATTTTTATGAAAGTGATGGGCATAGGGATTAAGATACATGGGGACGACGTTGCCAGACTCAGCTTCATCATAGACTGTGCGAACTGCCCGGCACACGGCCAAGTGAAAATGAGTCTGTGCAGCAAGAGGAAGCTGAGTTTTTAAAAGAATTGAGATGCAAAGGCTGAAGGGGAGGAGCATGAAGAGAGAGGTTGGGGTTAGATAAACACTAAACTCGTGAAATGCCGGGAGGACTGGAGAAATGACTCAGTGGTTAAGAGTGCTTGCTGCTCTTCCAGAGGACCCAAGTTCAGATCCCGCCACTCATGTTGAGTGCCTTACAAATGTCTGTAACTCCAGTCCCGGGGTTGGGCACCAAATGGCTTCTGCAAATATCCACACACATGTGGCACATCCACAAACAGAAACACACATGTCCACATTATTCAAAATTAAAAGATTCTTTAACAAGAAAAAGGAAAGGCCAAAATCAAACAAAATATTTTCAAAAGAGGATGTGAAATTGGGATGAAGGTGTGTTGGGAGTTGTGTGGGGAGGATATGATCAAGATACTGTAGATACATGTATGAGATCTGTAAAGAATAAATTTTAGGATATCAAAATTAACATAAATAAATAAGCTATAGAGTAGCGTGAAGCTCTTTAAATGTCGACTAAACATAATTCTGTTTAGTTACATAAAAATATGTTCACAATATACTATATATAAAATATAAAATAATATTTTAATATAGCTTCATGTGTACATGTGTGCATTCATAAAGAAACATCAAAATGACAATAGTGGATTATATTTGGATTAATTATTATTGTGATATTATTATAAATACTTTCAGTGGTATTTATTTCTTCTCTACACACATTTCTGTTTCCTAAATATTATTTTGGCTCATGCATTAATTATGCATTAAATAAAAGACCCAAACAATTAAAAGATCTGGGAATAAGAACCAGAAATCTAATGAGTCCAGGATCTTGGACCATGTGAGCATCCTGCTATGCCTCCAGCCCAGACTGGAATCTGCTACAGCAGGACTCCGTGGTCCAGGCAAATGCTAAAATGGAGATATTAAAATTTTAAATCTCTGGATCGATATCAGAGAGTCTAAAAAAAATCCCTTACATTTATATGTAGGTTTACACTTGTGAGTGGTTCACGTGTATATACACGTTATTGAAAAGGAGACCTAAGCATTCCTCAATTTCCCAAAAGATTCCATGACCCTCAGATATTTTGTTTGTTTGTTTTGTTTTAAATACACAAACAGCAAAACCTTGACAGAAGAAAATGCTAGAGCAGAGCTACCCATCAAAGCCTGGATCCAAGAGCCACTTAGAATGACAAGGAGCAAGGATGGAGTCAGGATGTGAATCACTGACAGAGCATACAGCCTTGAGCTCAATCTCATGCAGACACACTTACGTGCATGTGTGCTCGTGCATGCACGGATACACACACACACACACACACACACACACACACACACACACACACACGAATGGAATGTAGGACAGGTATGAGGAGAATCCTGACTTGGTGCTTTCTCTTCTGGGTCTTCCTGGACTATCTATCTAAGATCCTCTAGGCATTTGGCATAACTAGAATCCACCTAGTTATTTTTGTGATATTATTAATATCACAAATGATCAAGCTGAAGTCTTGGCTATAGCAGAAGAGGCCTGGCAGATATGCCGTTCCTTCTACCCAGTGTCACAGTTCCCAGAAAACCGGGGAAGCGATGATCAGAAGAGGGGCTGTGTTGGAGCATGCCCTTAAGAGGGATTAAAGTATTGCATCAAGTGGGGCTATAAAAATAGAGGGGTCTGTTCCCCTCGGTCCTCTCACCTGAGATGTGGAACCAGAAGAGGCCAGGCCGTCCCTCTACACTGACGACTCCCACCATGTGGTTCACAGGGTCTGTCTCCATGACTGTAAAGCTGTAGTGGGGCTCATCAAAAGACAGTGGGATGGAGGATGGCCGAGGCTGGGGAATCCATTCGATGTGTAGTCGGACACTGGTGGAGAGTGCTGGCTGCCCACTGTCTGTTGCCTTGATCTAAGGAAATACCAAAAGCCCAGTGAGTCATCGTGGGAGTGGCCTTCTACTCACTCATGCACTGGATACACACTTGAAGGTTGATGGTAAGGCAGGAATTCTGTTGGCTATTAGGCAAACACTCGTAGCCTATATCCTAGAACCTCTTGTTAGGTAGAAAAAAACCAAACAACCAAACACTGGAACAGTTAATATTCATCAGTATGGTGGTTTAAGTGAGGACTGACTTCTTTTGGCTCAGGTATTTGAACACTTGATCCTCGGTAGACAGCGCCGTTTGAGGAGGTTGTGGAACCTATAGGAGATGCAGCCTTGCTGGAGAAAGTTTGTCACTGACGATGAGCTTTGAGGGCTTATCATTTCACCCCACTTCCGGTTCTGTCTCCCTTTGCTTCCTGTGTGTGGATGACATGTGATTTTCCTACTTCCTGCTCCTGCTGCCTTTCTGACATTATGGACTCTATCCTTTTGGAACCATAAGCTAAAATAAACCCTTTCTTCCTAAAGTTGCTTTTGGTCATGGTGTTCTATGACAGCAATAGGAGTAACTAAAGCAATTCCATTGAAGAATATCTAGGAGATTATTAAGCCACACCCTTGGACATATCTGTGATAGCATTTCCAGAAAAGATTAGATTGCAAGGGTGCTGACTTAATGTTATGATATGTTCTTGGTATGAAGCAAGTGTGGTGGGAGATGGTGAGAAGTAGGTGTGGGCTGAGACAGAGATCACTAGGGCACATCTTTGGGGGCTGTGTCATGCCTTTGTCCTCACCTGAATCTCTTTTTCTCAGCTCCCTCTTCATCTACAAAGGGAATGCTTCTTTTCTACCACATGATCCTACAGCCATGATGTTTGCCCAAAGGTCATGGCCAAGTCATCATAGATAAGACCTTCTAGAAATGTGAGCCTCCCAAAAATCTTCCCTCCCATAGGCTGTTCCTGTTAGGGATGTGATCACAGTGATTACAAGGACTCAGAGAAAGCCACTATATCTCACTACATGGTAGTTCCTAAGTTGGATTTTATACTCATAGCTGGGAAATCACTGCCAACAAACAGAGTCAGATTCACTGAGCTTTGCTATGATCAGTCCCTAAGAGCTCTGGGTGTAGCCTTTAATCCTCACTGGAGCCCTCAAAGACATACTACAGTGACTCCCCTTTGTAGTCAGAAACGGGGACTCAATGTTCATACTCTGAGTTCATACCCTGAGTTCATACCCTGAGTAATGTGGCCATCAGCAACAAGGCCGGGCTTCAGTATAGTGGTGTGGGATGAGAGCTCATGGCCTGCTTTCTGACACATTGGCACCTTAGCCTCAGTTCTTGGAGATTCACAAGACTTAAGTAGCTTGTCTGAAGAAGGGAAGGTCAGGTTAGGGTCTCCAGCCAGGAGCTGCAGTCCATCCCTCAAGAAAGCCCATTTTCTATTTCTCAGAGATAATTCATTTCTTTTTTATCATGATTCTCAGAAGCCTTTGCCTCTTCTCTCCTCAAGCTTCTTAAGGTTATTGGATCTTATGCAGGAATGGCTGGAAAATTCTGGCTTGTATGTGCAACTTGACCCACAAATTAAAATCCAGGGTGCCGAAAATGCACCAAAACAGGTTCAGAAGTGAGGAGTTACTCTTCAAAGGCAGCGGTGACTGGCCACAGACCCAAGGGTGTGGTATCAGATAGGCCATTTTCATCTGAAATGGTTCAGGGTTTTAAAATGAATTTCAGGGCTTGGGGAGGTGGCTCAGTGGTAGAACACTTGCCTAACAGATGTCATATGGCTGTAGCTGAATGAAAACCCAGGCACTGGGTGATAGAGAGATGGATCAGCAGTTAAGAACACCTGCTGTTCTTTCAAAGAATGAGTTCAGTTCTCAGCATCCTATGTCTGATAGTTCACAACCGCCTGTAACACCAGCTCCAGAGACATCAGCTGCTTCTAGCCTCCCCAGGTGTGTGCACTCCCACACACGTACACATACTTTTTGGAAAAAAGTTAGACTGTGAGTGGTGGAGCATGCCTTTAATCCCAGCACTTTGGAGGCAAGAGATAGGTGAAGCCCTGTGAATTCTACTTAGTGACTTCCTGGCTAGTCAGAGCTACATAGTAAGACTCTGTATTTAAAATATGTATATATATATATATATATATATATATATATATATATATATATATATATATCATTAAAAATAAAGTAAATAATTTTTTTTAATCCACTGGGTCTATTTTAATTGACCATGGTTAATTTTGCTAAATTGTTATTTGTAAGAACAGGGGATTTCAGGGGCCTTTATTGTCCTCAAAAAGAGAAGCCCACAGTCCGCACTTCTGCTCCCCCGTGTGAGAGTGGAGACTCCCTGGTTCCCTAAGGGGAGACAAAGAAGATGAACTCCCTCCTGTGTCCTCAGAAATTTACCTGGAGCCATTCTTCTAGTTACCCTCCAGCCTTCCTGCCTGCTCTACCCTATTATGGTCTAGAAATGGTTTGCGAGTGTCCCCCAGAGCTTCACGCCCTGCAAGTGGGGTTCCTAGTGAAGCAGTGCTGGGGTTAGGGAGTCTTTCTCATGAGGTGAAATCTAGGAGGTTGGAGGGAAGGCTCAGAAGTTAAGAGCGCTGGCTGCTATTCCAGAGGACCTGGGTTCTATTCTCAGTGCCCATGTGAAAGCTCACAACCACCTATAACTCCAGTTTCAAGGGATCCAATATCCTCTTATGGCCTCCACAGGACCAGGTACATGGTACTCACATATACATGTAAGCAAAACATCTATACATACAGAACAAGTTAGTAAATAAACTTTTACTAAGAGGCAGAGTCTAGGCACTGAGGAGATGGCTCAGTCGGCAAAGCACCTGTCTTTAAGGCACAGGGACTGAATTCCTAAAAAAACATCTGGGTGTGCTGACAAACATTTGTCGTCCCAGAGCTGGGGTGACAAAGGCAAACACAGGTGATTCACGGACTCTGTGACTGCCAGCCTAGCCTACCTGATGAGGTGCAGGTCACTGAGAGAGTGTGTCTCGGGAGAAACAAAAGATGGTGTCTGAAGATTGATGGTGCATGCATACCCACATAAGTGAGTGCTTCTACACAAGGGTATACACACACACATGTGCACACACACAAGAAATGGAGTTTAGTGATGGACTTTTTGGGTGCAACTCTCAGGAATGGATTAATGCTATTTCAGCAGAACAGACTGTGAGTGTCTCTCAGAAGTGAGCCTGCTCCCCTTCTATACTTCCTTATAAGCTAAAACACATACACAGACAGACAGACAGACAGACAGGCACACACAAAAAAAAGAGAGAAGAAAGAGAGATAAAAAGAGAGAAAGAAGAAAGACAGAGAGAGAGAAAGAAAGGAAGAAAGAAAGAAAGAAAGAAGAAAGGAAGGAAAAAAGAAATAGAGAAAGGAAGGAAGAAAGAAAGGAAGGAAGGAAGGAAGGAAGGAAGGAAGGAAGGAAGAGGCAGGAGGGAGGGAAGGAAGGAAGAGAAAAAGGAGGGAAGGAAGGAAAGAAAAGGAGGAAGGGAAGAAAGGAAGAAAGGAAGGAAGGGAGAAAGAAGGAAGGGAAGGAAAGAAAGAAAGAGAGAGAAAGAAAAAAGAAAGAAAGGAGGGAAGAAAGGAAGAAAGAAGGAAGGAAGGGAAGAAAGAAAGAGAGAAAGAAGAAAGGAAGGAAAAAAGAAATAGAGAAAGGAAGAAAGAAAGGAAGGAAGGAAGGAAGGAAGAAAGAAAGAGGCAGGAGAGAGGGAAGGAAGGAAGAAAGAGAAAAAGGAGGGAAGGAAGGAAGGAAAGAAAAGGAGGAAGGGAAGAAAGGAAGAAAGGAAGGAAGGGAGAAAAAAGGAAGGGAAGGAAAGAAAGAAAGAGAGAGAAAGAAAAAAGAAAGAAAGGAGGGAAGAAAGGAAGAAAGAAGGAAGGAAGGAAGGGAAGAAAGAAAGAGAGAAAGAAAAAAAAAGAAAAAAGAAAATCACCAGCCACTTCCGCCCTCCCGCTGGGCAGCCCCTCGACCCCCTCACCGTTAGGATGTTGTATTCCCCAGCTGCAAAGGTACCGCTGGAAGACACAACTCCCGTGACAGGGTCGATTCTGAAGCTCTCCTCATCACTCTCCTCAATGCTGTACGTGATGCTGCCGTTGAGACCTTCATCCGGATCTGAAGCCACCAGCCTGTACACAGGCTCTGGGAAGACAGGGCTCAGTCTTTCCGAAAGGCGGACGTTAAAGAGCTTGTGGGAGAACATGGGTGGGTTGTCGTTGACATCCAAGACGCTCACCACCACCCTGGAGGTGGACCTTAGCGGGGGTTCCCCGTTGTCCTGCACAGTCACCTATAGATGAAACAGTGTGTGAGCGCCTGTACGGCCGCTGCGAAGTGGTGTCTAGAACCACCACCATTCTATCAGGGCTCACACCATGTTAGAGCTGTTACTGCCACAGTCTGACCTTGGAACTGCGAGAACAGAAGGAAACCACAGAGAACCAGAAGTCACTGCCATGAAAACCTGGCCTTCACATGGAAGATGCTGGGCCTCTTCCTATGAGTGCTAGAAAGCTTGCTCTCCGCTTGGGTTAGAAAGCATTGTCGCAGGAATGGGTGTAATCTGGACCGTCCTAATGCTGTGACCCTTTAATACAGTTCCTCATGTTGTGGTGACCCCAAGCCATAAAATTACTTCATTGCTGCTTCATAACTGTAATTCTGCAGTTGTTATGAATCGTGCTCTAAACATATGTTTTCCAATGGTCTTAGGTGACCCCTGTGAAGGGGTCATGACCCACAGGTTGAGAAACATTGTCATAGACTTTAAAGATTATTGAACTGCATTTGCTTTTGGATGGGGAAGACAAGAGAGACCAAATGTGGGTAGGGAAGGCCCCCGGTCCAGGTGGTAGATCCACTAGAATCCACTACCGGAGGATTTATAACATAGAAGGGCTTTACAAATTAGAATGCTAGCGGCTGTGCCCAGCGATTGTTGTTACCTGTGATTCTATATTTAAAAAAAAATTACTCAGCTGGGAACTAGCAGACTTTTTTTTTAGTGGCAAATGCTTTGCCTTTCTCCTTCTTTCCTTTCTTCCTTCCTCCCTTCTTCTTTTTCTCTCTCTCTCCCTTCCCCCCTTCCCTCTCTGTCTTTCTGTCTTTCTTTCTGTCTTCTTTGTAGTTCAAGCATGTCAACCCAGGGCCTCACATCTGCTGTGTACATGCTTCATGCTCTATCGATGAGCCCCACCCTCATTTTTCTCTATTCTTTATCTTGGGACGAGGTCTCTCACTAAATTCACGGACCGCCTTGAATTCCTTCTGTAGCCCAGATTGGCTTTGAACTTGTGATTCTGCTCCTAAATAGCTGGGGTCACACATGTGGCACCCCAGTATTTCAAAAAGCAAGGAGAATTTCAGAGTTTGTAGCATAGGGAAGACGAATGACCTCCTTCCTGCTAAGGACTACACACGCCACACTATGGGTGCCCCAAAAGCCAGAAGAGATGCCTGGTGGGGTATGGTCTGCTCAGGAGAGAAATAGCTGGTTTGTAACCTCTACTAATTTACTCCCCTCTAGAGAGCTGTAGGAGCCTCGTAGTAGGGTGATCTTAGGAAGACACTTTAGGAAGAATGCAGATCTAGAAGACAAAAAAAATTTATTCTGGTCCTGCATCAAACCTTGTAAAGGACCATTAAGTGGCTTGCTCTCCTTAATCCAGGAGGGATGAGCTAGAAACTACACACACACACACACACACACACAGAGAGAGAGAGAGAGAGAGAGAGAGAGAGAGAGAGAGAGAGAGAGAGAGAGAGAGAGATTACCAGCACTTCCTTCAGACATTACTAGTTAACCCAGGCTTCCTGTCTGGGTAAGGTTTCAGAATCTTTTTCTCCTCGGTATGAAGAGCTGGTGAAGACCTACAGATCTTTAGCATCTGCTACAGACATAGAATGAAACAGATTGTCCCATCCTGCCTCAGCCCTCACACCCACCCCACCCACAGCACTGGAGCCATACAGCTGACTGCATACAGCCCAGCCTCCTTTGGGGGCTTTCAAAGGCAGTGCCCAGCTTTCCCACAACTCACCTCTAGGACGTATTCATCTTTATTCTCTCGGTCCAGCTGCTTGGCAGTGGACAGGAGACCTGGAAAGGGATGGATAGAGAGAGAGACGTGAACAAGGGGCTCCCAGGGCCTTGTTACTGGGGCAGGTTCAGACTTACAACAAAACAGAGTCCTTTTTTAAGTTTAATCTTAGAGCTCCAGAGAACGGGAAGGGATGCTGAGGAGGTGGGAAACATGGACAGAAAAATGTACTAGCTGGAGTTCCCACGAAAGTCCACGTTCACCATGAGGCACGAGTGATGGACCCAAAACTCGGCAACCCACACAGTATCAGCAGCTTGCCCAGCAAGGTGCCAACTCCAGCCTCTTGAGTGCTGAGTTTCCAGGTATACAACCCTCTTACTTAGCATTATTATGCCTCTGTCTTTGGACTTGCTCTTCCCACCTTCTTCCTGACCCTTAAGGGGTCCATGCTCCTGAATCCGCTGCTCTGGAACCTCCTGAGTTTCCACTTCCCTCGTCTACCCTCACATCTGTCTTTGACATCGGTGTCTGGATTCCCAAGGAATACTCAGGAAGGTGAGATATGGCTAAGATCCTGCAAAGGGTTGGTGGACCCCCACATGAGGATAGAAAGCATCCACTGAGCTTGTGTGATCTAAGTCCCTACCTCTCCCAGCCCAAGGTGACTCTGTTGATTAAACTATCATTCCTCTTCTCCTCCAAACTAAGTTTTCCCATCATCCCACCTCAGGGACACCCTTCCCTCTCCCTCTACCCCCAGATAGGTTATTAACAGTTGTAAAGTCACCTCTGGGGGATTCCTGCTCCTTCGCTCCTTGATCCACCAAAGTCTAGGGTTCTCCCCAACTAGTTGTTCATTCAAATGTCACCACTCCTCCGTCCTTCAGAACCACAGAGCCAATGTTGCTTTCCCCCTTATGCGCCAGGCCTTCTTCTAAGTTTTTCCTCTAGCTATAACACCCCATACTAATTCATTCGGGACCCATAGCCATCTAGACAGCAGTTCGGATGGTTGTATTTTACTCTTGGAAGCTTAAGTACAGACCAATGGTTAGTGTGGATGTAACTTTCAAAAAAGTTCATGTGTTGGAACTATTATTGCCAGATCATTGTCCATTTATTTTATTTTTTGGTTTGTGTGTGTGTGTGTGTGTGTGTGTGTGTGTGTGTGTGTGACAAGATTCTCTATGTATGTTACGCAAGCTGAACTGGTATTGTCTCACTCACTCTGTAGCTGAGTCTGCCCTTGTACGCTGATCTTCCTGCCTGAGATTATAGGCACGTGACACCATACCCAGGTCTATCCATAGCTGAATGGGATTTGTAGATGGGCTCCCAGGAGGCAATCGGATGGAGATGAGAGTAGAGTCCCCACGATTGTATCAGTGGCTTTATAGAAAGAGAAGACATAACTAACACACCCTGTACTTCATCATGACATCCTGTAGCAAGGTGCCCCCACAAGATATCAGCACCACGCTCTTGGACATCTCAGCCTCCAGAACCACAAGCTAAACAATCCTGTGTTTCTTATCAGTTACCCAGCCTGAGGGACTCAATTACAGCAACATGTATTGGACTAAGAGAAGAGCACAGAAACTTTCCCAAGACCCCAAGTTATAAATGATGAGAATGGACTATCTCCAGACCATAGCTTCTGTCCACAGTGAAATCTCATCTTTCTCCCACTCGGAGGGTCTCAAGCCACCCTCCCTGTCCTTGTCCCCTCCTAGACTGCTGCTTATCACCTCCCCTGCCTCCTTAGTCCTCTGCAGCTTGGCCACACCCAGCAGTTTTTCCCTCCCTGAGCAGCTGCAGCGCCTACCTACCTACTGCCTATGCTGTACTCTTTCTGCTCTTCCTATGGTGTCTAGTCCCAGTACTCATGATCCTCAGACCAAGAACCAGATCTCTCTTTACATCTCTCTACAGCACAAGGTTCTGAGGCCTCTCAGGAGCGACCTCTTTAAGCACTTGCTGTGTGTGTGCGTCAATCATCAACAAGGACTCATCCTTCCGTTTAACAATTGCCCAGTGAGTTTGCACTGTACTCTGCTACTGCCAGATGCTACTGAAGATGCTCTGGCAGGCCAAAGCAGTCGACTTTCCTTCTTTTAGGGACCTGGGGAGGTCCAACCAAAAAGGAGAGTTTGTGGAACAATTACTTGAATGGATATGGTGGCTGAGTGGTAGTTGGTGGTACCAGCGTGTATGTTATGATATTAGGAACTATCTGGCTGGGCTCTGTGGGAGACCAGGGCCCACACAGACAAAAGGAGAGCCAAGCTTTTAATCACCAGAACTAGGGAGGCAGAGGCAGGCAGTTCTCTGTGAGTTCAAGGTCAGCCTGCTCTACTTAGCAAGTTCCAGGTCATCCAAGAGAGCAGGGAGAGGCTCCTATAGCATATGGCAAGACCCATGTCAAGAGAGTCTATGGTCTGAAGCAGCTGTGAACAAAAATTGCTGAAGAAGCAGTATCTAAGATGTCAGCAGCAACAACAACAACAACAAAAAGAACTCCCGAAAGAAGTGTGTGTCTACAGAGACTGGATGACTACTTGGAATTTCAGTCCTGTCGAGAGACTAGAATTTTGTAGGTTCAGAAGCTGATCACTTCACCTTGAGCTAATTTAGCCTTCCGGAAGAGCCATTCCCCGGCCTGCTCTGTATCTAAACTAATACCTCATGATAATAAATAAAAATGTCTTAGAAGCTGTTAACTTAGCAGAACACTACTAGCTTCAGCCAATCCAAGAGCTAAGAATGTCACCAGATAGCATCTCGGGGCTATTAAAAAGCTTCCTCATTTTGATGTATCTGCCTCTCTGGTGTCCTCGCCAATATATTTCAAAGCTGCCTAGATTTATGACTTTCTTTTGTTCTGTAAAACTATAAAACCCTGTGAAAATGCACCCACATCTGAGCATGGAATTTGATCGGGGTAACCTAAATCTGTGTTCCCAGGCTACAGTCACACATGATGTCTCCAGAATAAACTGGGCTACAGTCACACATGATGTCTCCAGAATAAACTGGGCTACAGTCACACATGATGTCTCCAGAATAAACTATCTCTTATTGCCTTTAAGATGAGAGCTGTGGTTTTAATGTTGACACAGACATGTGGATGGAGCCAAAAGATGCCCAGCGAGAGGGATACAGTAAAGCCAGAGAGGTCAGGGGGCCCATTTAGGTACCAGGTTGTGGGACACAGGGGACCCTGAGTTTACCTGGAGGACACCTGCCAGGCTTCTGTAGTGGGGATGTGGAATGGTAGGTAGGGTGGCTCCTGTGACAGAAGGTGTGTTGGGGGATGGTGGTGGATACGATTCTCAAGTTAAAAGTTACATGATTTCACACTAGTCACGGTTTCTTCTGCCTGGCTTCAGGAAAACTAGGAGAAGTCTGCCTGCAAGGCCAGGCCTGCTGCCAGAGGACTGTTGACAGTAAATAGGAGATTGGGAGAAACTGAAGCGTTAAGGCCTTAGGTGAGGAGGGATCACCTCCTCACTCTTCTGAAAAGAGGAGTGGGGCACAGGGGTGTGGGTGTGGTACCATGGGGACCTAGGGTGAGCCTGAGGGGAGAACCTGCTTGGACCTGTTTTCTAAAAGAAAAGCTACTTCAGCTTAGAGAGAAAAGGATGTGTCTATAGCTTGAGGTCAAAGGTTAACAGAAAAGTTTCTCACCAAAGTCTTCAATGTCAAAGACACTTGCGCTCCTTACCTACTCTTTGCCCCACTTTTCCCTGGGGCTCCTGGGAAAGTTCACAAGCATTCTCTGTTCTCCCTTATAGTTTGTCTTTCTATGGCAAGACTGCATTGTGGGGTATAGAAAAGATCAGGTCACACGGAAAGGTCGGCCTTCCTTACAGGAGGCCTGTAGCCTCTCTCAGACTTCAGTGGGAATAAGAGTGGCAGGTGCCACAGCTGGAGGAGACAGGCTGGCACTAAGACAACAGGTCCGGCTCACTGTGGGTGGCACCATTCCCTGGGCAGGTGGTCCAGGACTCATAAGAAAGCCTGGCAAGCATGAGCCCATGAGCAAGCCAGAGAGGCAACCCGTAGACAGTGTTCCTTCATTTTTATGTTCCTGCCTTGAGTTCCTAACCTGACTTCCCTCAGTGATGAAGTGTGACCTGGAAGTCTAAGTCAATAAAGTATATTTATTGAATAAACCCGTTTTCTCTCCTAAGTTGCTCCTGATCAGAGTGGTTTTTACCACAGCGACAGAAATAAAGTAGAACAAAAGCCAATGATGGTTTTGGCCATGGCTGTGATGAGGGAGGGAGAAGGGTCAGTTTGAGAGCATTCAAAGGCCTGAACTAATTTCAATTTGACCTCTAAGATACGTGTTGGACGACAAGGCAAGAAAGATTTTAACAGGTTCTCCTTATGTGGAGATGACATCATTGAGATGTATCTTAACTTTGGCACCCATCAGAATGTTAGACTTTCATAGTTAAAACATACCTTTCTGGAGTCTGCCCTCAGCATGTGGATTTGGTAGGTCTAGTGAGGGGCCTGAGAATTTCTGATCTGTCTGCAGGTGACCCTGATGCCACCTTAGGAACAATCTAAGAACTGCCTTGTAGATCTAAATAAGATCCATATATCTCTGTCCCACCAGCTTTCCGGGCCTCACCTGTAAGTGGATGAACGATGAAATGTCCCATGTGGTTCCCACTGGTGATGTTGAAGGTCAGCTTCCCTTGAGAGCTGGAGTCTGGGTCCCAAGCCTCCAATTGAAGCACAGAGGTACCCAAGGGGGCATCTTCCTGGACGGAGGGGTAGAACACGGGTCTAGACATGGAGGGAATGTTGTCATTGATGTCTGTAACCTCGATGTAGACTTCAGTAACAGTTGAGAGGGGAACGGAGCCCCTGTCCACAGCTAACACCGTCAACCAGTAGTAGGGTGCAAATTCTCGGTCCAGAGGTGCCAGAGTCTGGAGCATTCCTGGGGACAGCAAGTGACCAAACTCAATATACTCAGATCTCAGAGAGGCTTTAGAAACCACCCTACCTAGAGCTGGGGAGATGGCTCAGTGAAGTGTTTACTGTACAAGGGCCTGAGTGAAGATCTCCAGCCCCTACATAAAAACTGGGTATGGTATCATGTACCCATGATTCCCAGCACTAAGGAGGAGGGGTGGTAGAGACAGAGGCGTCTGTGGGGGCTTGTTGGCACCAATCTAGCTGCAGCAGTGAGTTCTCGGTTCTGTAATGACCATCTCAAACAGTAAAGTGGAGCTCAATAGAGGATTAAGCCTAATTTATCAATGTCTGTCCTTAATGTGCCTGCTCACATGTCTATGAACACACTCATACATGTATCCCCAATGTACACACATGAATGCATATATAGATGTGCACACACACACACAAACACACAAACACACACACACACACACACACACACACACACACACACACACACACACACACACAGGTGCTAAGGTGGATGTCCTTTTAGTAGAACCTTTCAGCCTTTCTCCACTAAAATGGGCCCTCACTTCTGACATACGGACACATAAACAAGGCTTCCAGGAGACAGTAGAAATTTATCAGCATCCACCAACTTCTTCAACCCAAGTTCCAGCTAGTCACTTCACATGCTGTAAGTGAGACGTCCTATAGCTAGCCTTAACCTGGTTCAATTAGTCTTTAAATCCTGATAGATTTTCAGATTACTGGTTAGGAGTTTGAGAGATACATTTCTGCTTCCTACTTTGTCATTTCGCAGTCTTAGGGGCTCAGCTCCATTCTTTGGACCATTTACTCTACCCACTACCTATAAGGGCCATCTCTGGTCTAGAGCACAAGGCTCTAATAGTACCACAAGAAGCCCTTATGTTCTCACTGGTCACTCTCAGCTGATGGGGTCTGCATGAGGGGGCAGGGTCTACATTCACAATCAGAGCACAGTAGCCTGGAAGTAGCAGATGGAGAAACTGAGGCCCAGAGAAGCATGAATTTGGTGAATATTATATAGTAAAAGAAAGAGCTGGGACTAAGCATAGTGCACTCCTTTCATCTCAGCACACAGGAAGCAGAGGCAGGGGAATCTCTGTGAGACTGAGGCTAGCCTGATCTACAGAGTGAGTTCCAGGCCAGCCAGGGCTACACAGAGACCCTGGAGAGAGGAGGAAGAGAAGGGTGAGGGGAAGAGAAGAAGAATGGAGGGATGAAAAAGAAGAAGAGGAGGAAGAGAAGGAAGAGGATGAAGGAGAAAATAGAGATTGAAAGAGCCGAGTCTAGAGTCTACTAAACAGACTCTACCCACCATACTACTTGGCCCTTTGTCCTGGAAACTACAGTTTCAGACCTTAAGATATATCACAGAGCCACAGTAATAAAACAATAAGGTATTGGCTCAAAAACAGACAGATAGAGCAAAGAAACAAAAACCAGAAATCCAAACTTGAGTATGTGTGACCAGTCATTTGATAGTTAACAACAAGTGAGTATGTGTGACCTGTCATTTTCTAGTTGACAATAATGCTAATAACATATGCTAGAGAAAAGAAGCCACCCTCAACAGATGACCCGGAGAACTGGGGGTCCACACCCTCAACAGATGGCCCAGGGAACTGGGGGTCCACGCGCAGAAGAGTGAAATCACACCCATCTCTACTACAGTGCCCAAAAATTAATTCCAGACTAACCAAAGACTTAAATTTGAAAGCCAAAATACTAAAACTATCAGAACCAAGTGCAGGCAGTACCTCTGTGATACAGGTGGAAGAAAGGACTTCTTGAATTGAACTCCACTTCCTATGAATTATGGCCAACAACTTACAAGTGGGACTTTATAAAACCACAAAGCTTTTGCATAGCTAGAGAACCTACCAACAGGCTGAAGAGGTAACCCGCAGCTATACATCTGAAAGAGGATTAATATCCAGACTATATAAAGAACACCCCTCCCCCCCCAAAAAAAAAGCAAGATTAAAAAAATTTCCAAACAACCAACTCAAAAATGGACCTGGAATCTAAGCAGACTTTTCAAGAGAAGGAAAAAGTGATCAAGAAACATCTCAAATTATTCTCATCATCTCCAGAAATTAGGGAAGTGCACAACAAAACCTTTGCGTTTTCATCTAACACCAGCCAAAATGGCAAAGATTAATGGAAGAGTTGACAGTAAATGTTGGAGGGGATGTGGGGCCAAGAAAACCCCCATTCACTGTTAGTGGGATTGCAAACTGGTACAAACATTCTGGAAATCAGAGTAAAGAATTCTCAAGTAACTCAAGTAAATCGACTCTTTGACCCTGGTGTATGACTTCTTGGCATATCCCCCAAAGAACACCACATCCTACTCCCCAGATACGCCCTCAGCCATGTTCACTGCTGCTCTAAATAGAAAAAACCTAAATGTCCTACAACTAATGAGGGTATAGTGAAAATGAGCTTCATATATACACTGGCATACTATTTACCTGTATAGAATAAGATCACGAACTTTGCAGGTAAATGGATGGAACTAGAAAAAACATATTGGTTGACATAACCCAGACCCAGAAAGACATATGTTGCACATTCTCTCATACTGGAGGCTCCGAGCTCCTAACCTATGTATGTGAGTACATAGCCCATAGTAACCACAGAAACTAGGAAAATGAAACTGAATCATTGCCAGGATGTGGGGCTTGGGGAGCAATAGAGTGTGGAGGAGCAGTATACAGAAGACCTGATCCAGAAATGAAATAGGAGAACTGCTTTGAGGGGGGAAGGAGTAAATACAGAAGAAGGTAGGAGGAAAGCAAAGAGGAATAGCAGGATACATGAGATCTGGTGGAATAGAAAAGCAGAGGACCTTTTAGGGAAAGGGGATGGTGATTAATCCAGAAGAAAGGGGGTGGGCGAAATAATGAATAAGTATGTCTTTAAAAGCTATAAGAAATCACACCATTATTTACAGAAAAACAAACAAAACCCCCAAACACCTATAATACATGTAATTCAGTATATAGATTCATGTATAGTTTTAATGAGCCTTTTGTCATCTGGACTGACTGGGCTTCTTCCAAGAGCCAAAAGCCAGCTAAACAAAAGCCCCAACACCAGATTTGAGAAGCCCTCTTTTGAACTGCTGGCCAGGGCTATCCAAGAGAACCTCAAAACATAGAGCCTATCGCTGTTGCCCTTGGTGAAAGTTAAGTCCTTATTACTGAAGGCACCATGTTCTTCCTAAACAGGGTCTAGAGAGCCCTGAGCTAGAACTGACCTGAGAGCCTCCTCCCCGAGGACTAGCTTCCGTGGTACCAGAAGGTATCATGGAAGCTTCCAAAGGAGGGAGGCAACCAACAGCCCTACCCAACTATGATGCCTATGAACCACATCAACAAACATCATGGCACAGTAGCACTAGCAAGTGTACCTTGGTGGTAACTAAAAGCTCTCTAATTGGACTTAAGACCTGCTGAACAAGAGGGAGGCCGTGATTGATACAGGAAACCTCGCTAACTACTCAGTGCTAATGATGAGGTCATAGATACTGAAGGAGAAATCTACAACCACTAATTTACTAAACCAGCATAATCCCTAACAGCAATCTATGCATTTGTCCCTTTTTCCCACAGATATGTCTTCTCTCCTCATCAAAGCAGCATCTCTTTGTAACATATGGAGATCATTACAGAAAACCACAGCCAATCAAAATGCAGAGTCACAGTGGATACATCTATAAAACGCTCCCACACCTAAGGCTCAGGAAACTTTGTAGATGACTGGGTGGAAAGATTGTAAGAGGCAGAAAGTCAGGGAGTTTGCTCTGAGATCATGTTTCCTAGTAATACCAGAAGCTACGCCCACAGAGTCTCACCAACATGACTGCCCAAATGTAACCTGAACAAGGACACCAATAAACATATATGCCAAGCTGGATGAAGAGAAGGCCACAAGACTTCTACACGTAGAACTATAGGCAACTGAGGAAGCCAGGGAATGGGAGAGGTGGCTTTCCCCCAGGGAAAAGAAGAGCAACTGGTTGTCCAGTGCCAAATGGTCACCATATACATATATGCATGTAATGCAATTAGTAAAGAAACAAAAAGACGCCACAAATTTAAAGAGTAAGAAGGCGTATATGGGAGAGTTTGAAGGAAGGAGAGGAAAGAAATATAATTAAATTTTAATCTCAAAAATAAAAAAAGGGGTGGGGGAGTGTGGGCTGGAGAGATGGCTCAGCAGTTAAGAGCACTGGCTGCTCTTCTAGAGGTCCTGAGTTCAATTCCAAGCAATCATATGGTGGCTCACAACCATCTGTAATGGGATCTGATGCTCTTTTCCGGTGTGTTGGAACACAGAGACAGTGTGCTCACATACATTAAATAAGTAAATCTTTAAAACAAGGAAAAAAGTGTACAGCTATCATGTATCACTTTTATAAATGGGATATATGTGTTTGCTATACACATATGGTATATATTTTACACATACACATATATATGTGTGTGAGACTATTTTTAAAAATCCTCATAAAGACAAATTTAAAATACAGGAGCAGAAGGGTGACTCTCCACATGTCCTGTGTTCCTTTCATCCCACTGTCCATGAACCTCAGCTCGTACCTGTGTCTTGGTTGATGCTGAAGGCTTCCAGGCCAGTGCCAGCCCGTAGGAAGTACTGGATTTCCCCATCTAAGCCAGTGTCATCATCCTGAGCTGTGACTCCCATCACCTGGATCCCTGCAGGGCTGTTCTCCTGCACCTGGCCCTGATATACAAAGGACAAAAAGTGGGGAGAGTGGAGATTCTCATTTACATCCATGACTAACACTTCTGCGTGGCACAGGGTCCTGCGGGCTAGAGGCCTCCCACTGTCGCTGGCCCAAAAGCTCAGATTGTAACCTGCCCGTCTCTCGAAGTCCAACTCCTTTTCCAGACTCAGAGCTCCAGTCATCGGGTCCACCCGGAAAGTTCCATGGACATCATCCACCAAGATATATTTCACTTCACCCGCAGGGCCCAGGTCAGGGTCAGAGGCATCTAGGAATGTCAAGACTGTCCCAAGAGGCATGTCCTCTGGCACCTTCAGGCTACTGTGCTCTATGATACACTGGGGAGGGTTGTCATTGATATCTTCCAATGTGACTATCAAGTCAGTGACAGAGAAGAGCTGGTGGCCCTTCATGGGCTGGTCCCTGGCCTCTGCCTTGAGTATATACTGAGGCTCTGATTCCCTGTCAAGGTGTCCTGTGACAACCAACTCCCCAGTGAGTGGATGGAGAGAAAACTTCTCTGTAGGAGTTAGTAGGGTGTAGCGAACCCTCCTGTTGTCCTCTGAGTCGGCATCCTCTGTCTTCAGCTCTGCGATCGTGGTTCCAACTTCTGTGTCCTCAGAAATGGTGAGCTGGTATCCACCTGGAGGAAACCTGGGTGGGTTATCATTCCAGTCCTTCACAGTCACGGTCAACAACTTCCACGAGGACTTTGGAGGAGTGCCCAGGTCATACACGGTCACATTGAGGACATAGAAGCTGGTGGTCTCATAGTCCAAGGCTGCTGCTACCGTGAGCAGCCCTGTCTCCAGCTCAATGTCAAAACAACCTTCCTCATTGCCATCTGCAATCACATAGACCAGCCTGCCACCAAAGCCAGTATCTGGATCAGTGGCTGCCAGGCGGGCCAAGGGGGTGTTGACGGGAACCTGCTCCAGAATGTCAATGGACTGAGGGAAGTGGTCCTCAAACTGGGGAGCATGCTGGTTGATCTGATAGTTGTCAAGGGAGGTGAATTCCTCTTCACCTAACTCTTGGCCCTGAAGCCTGGCAGACTGGAGGATGGTCTTCGTGATATGGGTCAGAACTTCCGTTTTATCGCACTGCACAGGGGCCTCAGAGCGAGGGTCCTTCACCACCGTGACTTTCAGAGTTGTGGGGGAGGCATAGTTCTTCCCATCCGAGGCTGTAATCTTCAGAGAGTAGATGGTGGGCCGGACAGCAGTGAGATTCATAAAAGAGCGTTTGAGAGATATCACTCCCGAGAAATGGTTGAGATGGAAATAGTCTTGTTCATTACCAGACACAATTTCATATTTTAGGTTCTGAAGTTCATCCATGTCTATTGCAGACACAGCCATTATCGATTTCCCAACTGGTACATCTTGACGGAGAGACACAGTACAGTTCACTTCCTCGAACATAGGCTGGTTGTCATTCAAGTTCTTGAGCCTCAGAGAAACAGACACCTCCTTCTCCTGGCGAAAAGGGGATCCCCAGTCTGATGCTCGAACCCGAAAGGTATAAATTCTTCTCATGAGTTCATAGTCCATAGGTTTGGTGGTGGAGATGACCCCCAGGTAAGGGTCAATTGAGAACGGCACAGCTTTGGGACCAGCAATGGAATAGGTGATGTGTCCATTATCCCCATGGTCCTGGTCTGTGGCTGTCACAGTCAAAACACTGGTGCCAGGAGGGATATTCTCATCCAAGGTACCTTCGTAGGAAGATCTGTTGAAGACTGGGGCGTGATTGTTACAGTCCACAATATCAATGATCACGGTGGTGGTGGCCTGACCCAGGGAAGTTTTCACATGGAGCTGGTACTGGTTTCCCTCATGGAAGTCCACAAGCTTCGTGGTGGTGATCAGTCCTGTGCGAGCATTCAACTTGAAGACTGTGCTCCCGGAGGATGGCTTTAGAAAGTAGCGCAAAGTGGGGAGAGCTGTGGTGACCTTCACCAATGCCACGCGGCTTCCAGGAGGAGAGAATTCACTGAGCTTTACTCTATAAACGGCTTTCTCAAATCTAAGGTTGGCCAGCTTGTATGGTGGGAGATGGAAAGCCCTGATGATGGGGTGGGATGGAAACCTGCCCCTACTGCGGGTCTGAAGGCTGATGTTGAAGCCATGAGGGTGTTCTGCCCAGTTAATGTCCCTGACTACCACCAAATTGAACTCATTGCTTTGGGCATAGGACTTGAGGACTTTGAAATACTTTCCAGGGTCACCACCAACCACCTCCAGGGAATCTACTTCAGCTCCTGAGCCGTTTGTATCCACTGTGGCAATGGCATAGATGTCACCTTCATCACCCTCTGGTGGATTCAGGACCACTAAGGTGATAGCTGGGGGCTTCCTGAGTACAGGCTCCACATGAATTACCAACGAGGCCAAGTTGCCAAACCCATTGCCCTCTGAGATTTTTCTCATGCGGTCCACAGCCAGCACCTGGAGCTCATATTTCCCTCGCCATGTGACATTCAGCTTCCCAGCGACAGTGACCACCCCACTGGTAGGATGGATGGCAAACACCTCTGACCTGGCATTAAAGGCGTAATAGAACTCAGCATTCTGACCCAGATCGGCGTCTGTGGCAGTCACTTTGCAGATGGGGCTCTTGAGGGGCCTGTCCTCGGAGATGGTGACTCTGTAGGAAGGTGGGGAAAAGAGGGGCTTCAGGTCATTCTGGTCCAGGATGTGGACCACCACTTGGGTCAGCGCTTCAAACTCCAGACTCTTGTCTGAGGCTTGCACAATGAGCGTGTAGCTGTCTCGCACCTCCCTGTTGAGAAGCGCTGTGTTGCTACTCTTGGTCCTTATTCTCAGAAAGCAGAAGTTGCCTACCACATGCTCCTCTGTCTTAAATACTCCAGCTGCGTCTCCGGAGATGATCCGGTACTTCACCACCCAGTGGGGCTCTGCCAGATACATGCCCATCTTCACTGGGCTCTCCACGTAGGTCTTGGGAGCAGAGTTTTCATAGATGGTGGCATTGTATAGGGAATGCGTAAAGCGCCAAGACCAGGGGGGGATGGTTTCTTTTAGGGGCTTCTCACAAGCTGCGAGGTGGAGCAATACGATGGCCAGACCCAGCAGGACAAGAGCCATGGTGAAAAGCTCCTGAATAAGAAGAGGAAAAGGGTTCAAGTCAGAGAAAAGACAGCTCCCAGCACCTTGGTTCTTTGCTCTTTGAAAGCAGATATTAATTTACTTAATTACTGGTTTAGGACATTTTCATACATGAATACAATGTACATGATCATCTTTACCCCTATTACCCTCTTTTATTCTTTCTCCTATCCCCCCAGATCCAGATCCCCTTCCTCAATAGCGCAAGGGAAGAGACAGAGCAAAGAGTATAGTTACACCTGCCTCCCCCCCCACCCCCCCACCCCCCGGCTGTGGACCAAGGCTCCATCCTTCCGACTTATGCTGTGTCAGAACACAGACAGCCTCTCGGTGACGTCCTGTGGATATATGCTAGTTTTGGTTGCCTCCTTCCACCCCATCCCCACACCAGAAAACTTCGTGGCTACCTTAAGAAGGTAAAATTGTTCCACCTCTTAGCCAAGGACACAAGCTTAGCAGTTTCTCCATGTAAGACCCCTCCGCTGGTGCTGAGGCAGAGCCGGAATGAACTGCATCTGTCCACACGGGACGGCAGACAAGCTCTGCCATCAAGATCCCAGATCTGGTACCAGGCTACCTGGATTTCAGCCCCCCTGCATCCCTGCTCCCCATTTGCTAAGTGGTAAACCCTCCAGCAAGTCCCTGACCTCTGTGAACCTTGATTCCTTACTCCATAACATAGGAATAAAAACAGTACCTCAGCAGTGCTGGTGAAGATGGCTCAGTGGTTAAGAGTGTATACTGCTCTTCGAGAGGACCAGAGTTTGGCTCCCATTGCCCACATCAGACTGTTCACAATTACATCTAACTCCAGCTCCAGGGAATCTGACACCTTCTTTTGGCCTTTGCAGGCACCCATACTCACTTATACAAACCCACACATATGTACACATATAATTAAAATAATATGATATATATGTTTGTGTATTATTTAGGGTTGAAGATAGAGTGTTTGCATAACATGTGTGAAACTCTGGATGTCATACTAACACTTAGGCTCAGTGGTGCATGCCAGTAATCTCAGCACAAAGGAGACAGAGGAAGGGGGATCAGAAGTTCAAGGTTATCCTTGTTTACATATCAAGTTTGAGTCTAGGCTAGGCAACGTGACACCCTATCTTTTTTTTTTTTTTTTTTTTTTTGACCCTATCTTTTTTTTAAAAAGAGAGAGAGAAAAGGTGTGGGTGACTCTATCTTAGAGCTGTGTTGTGTGAATTAAAGGAGCAAATGCAGGTGAGGGGTTTAGCAGAGATCAGGATGAGGCCACTTTGAGCAAGATTAGCCATTATGAAGAATAGGAAGGATGCGCTCAGGAGGCTCACTGGGAGCTGGATGGAGCTTCTGTAGTCGCTGGCTAGGCTGCCTCCCCTGTCTCAGGTTTAGGGACACCTAGCTCACCCCTACTTACTGTGGACAGAGCTTAACTCCCAGACTCAGGGAATGTCACAGCCAAAAATGGACCTCAAAGGAGCTCGTTTGCAAACGGGCAAAGAGTCCCCATTCTGGGGATAGGGCTTCATCTGGGGATAGGGTTTTTCTCTGCTCACAGGGTGAATAGCCAGGTCTGAACTGGTCGAAGGAACCGGTTCTTCTTGAACTAACCTCCTGACTCCTCTGTTCTCTTTCCTCTCCTCGTTTGCTGTGTCCCGTAGAGCTGAGCCTGCACCCAAGAAGCGCGGGTAGAACTTGGGAGCCCAGTGAGAGGGCCGCAGCCCAGTCTGCCCCTGGGAACCCCATTCCCAGGAACACCCTGGCTGTGGGCCATGTGTGAGCATTCCTGGGTAAGACAGGACAGACTAGTTTTTCTGGTTATCTTGCTCTTCAAAGACACCGAAGAGTTAAATTTCCAGGGCAAGGGGGGAAAGGAGAAGGGCACCACCTCTTCTGGAGTCCCCAGTGAGCAGCGCACAGGGTTCCCTGACAGCCTGCAGGAAATGTTTTGAGGTGGGAGGCTGGAACGGGAAAGCCCACCTGACCCGGGTTCTGGAAGCCTGAGGCAGAAGAGGAACAGGATCTAACCCACCCTTCTAACTTCAACACCTCAGTCTGCCGCCTAAGACCTTGTTGGGGTGCCTGGAGTTAACCTCGGCAAAAGGATACAGAACAGAGGCAGACACCCTCGTGTCCACCCCCTCAACCCCCCGCCCCCGCCGCTCCGTTCTTAGTTCTTACCTTATTTCGTCCTGCGGCACATGCAGAAGCCATACAGGGACCCCGCCCCCAGGCCGTCAGGTAGAGGGAGACCCTCAATCACTCAGACCTCAGCTCTCTCAGGATTGTATGCTCTCTGCAGTTGAAATCCCGGGAGGAAAAAGCCCATATCCCAGTAAAGGATCGTCAGCACCAGAGAGCCAGGTGCTTGCAGCCTGCCCTAGCTGCTCTGCTCGCCCCGCTGTGCAGGGCGCTTCCTGTTCCCCTGGGTCAGCACCAGCAATGGGCAGGTCCCAACAAGAGCAGGCTCAGCCGGCATAGGCGCCAAGTCGACCCGTTAAGATGCACGCACTGTAGGGGTGAGGTGGTCACAGGGTCTCCCTGGGGGATGAGAGGCAGAGAAATGCACCCTGGGGTGGTAACTTGATTGCATGTACCCACATGCAAAGTATAGGACTGACAGCCACAGTGGGCAGGCAGGCAGCCTATGGCGGGAGGACACTGTACCTACACGTGGCTGTTTCCTGGCACCTAGTACCAACAGGTGAGCATGCTCTCAGGGTGTAGAGGCACCCAGGACTCCCTGTCTTACCCTCTGAACCTCCCACACCCAGGGGCACTAAATGAGACTTCTTTTTCAAAACACATGGCGGTTCATATCTTCCTATCATTTACCGGTTAAAATTTTTCTAAGTTTCCCATAATTCTTAGATTACGATCTTATCACTTAGGATGACGTAAGAGGTCCCTGAACCACTCAGCGATGCCACCATACCGTCCCCCAAGCTCCTGATGTACTGGAGCTGCCTTTTCCCTCTGCAAACACATTCAATGGGGGAGCTGCCCCAAGACGGTTGATTTTGGAGCTTCCTCTACTTAAGCTACCCTCCTAAGACTGTACGTTGCGTACTATCATGGTGCCTCCTGACCCCCATTTGAAGCAACTCCCCTACCCCCCAATACCACCTGTTTCACTTCAGGGTCTTTATCATCAGTGTATCCAGTGACAGTCCTCTGCCACTGAACACCAGGGTCCACGAAGACAAGGACTTTGTGTTCCTTACTCACAATGGACCCCCACTGCATGGGGGAGACCAGTCCTGGGTGTACACCCAACACAATTGATACCAGCTGCAAATGGGAGGATCTGGACCTAGGGAAAGTCATGAGAGAGGAAAATGGGATCTTTGGAAATGGCCCTCTCTGTTCAGAGCAGGGGAAAATATGGGGCTTAAGAGATGACTCAGGAGTTAAATTCCCCAGGACTCACAACCACTTGTAACTCTGACTTTAGGTGATCCAACACCCTCTCCTGGCCTCCAGCAGTACCTGGACTCATGGACACGTACCCACATACAGACACACATATACATGATTAAAAATAAGATAAATCTTTTTTTTTTTTTAAGATGGGGAAGAAAAATAAAGTCCCAAAGGAAGAAAGGGATTTGCCCAGAGTCGAAGAATGACAGCCAGGGATTTTTTTTTTCCCCAACTGATCCACCAGAAAGTGATGCTGTTTTCTTAGGGCCCTAGTCCCAGCGCCGCTCCTCAGCCAACTGTATTGCTGAGTCCTTGCCTGATCTCTGGGAGCCTCGTTCTCCTTGTCTGCAAGATGGGCTGTTGAGAGCTTCTTACCCACTGGGTTTTCGGAAAATGAAGGGAAGCTGTACCCGAGTACCGCCTGCTGAGTGTCTTATGTTCTTAGTTCCCAATGAATCAGAGCCTGCGATGGGGTGAGGTTGGGGCCCACTGACATCTCTGGAGAGAGTCCAGCCTGGGCCACAGTGGAACAGGAAGCAGGTCTCTGCTTGCTGGCCCTGCTCCATGCTCTTCTGGGAAGCTGCTAGCGGGTACTTGTCTGGGGTGAGGCCTGGCACTCCCCAGCTCCTCAGACAGACAGGAAGGGGACACAGGCAAAGGGGATGACTTAGGACTGTCATGTGGAGATATCACACACATCTATTTGTGAATAAAACCCCACAAGGATCTGTGTATGAATCCAGCTACCTCTGTGTGAGGCCCAGACCCATTTCACAGAAGAGGGACCAATGTGTGGCCTCAGGTAACGGCTGGCCTTCCCTGATTATTAGTTTTCCAGATTTATGAAAACAAAGTTAGAAAGAGTACAGGTGTGAGACCTGGTTTCCTGAAATTTTTTTTTTCTTTTTTAATAATTTGTGTTTTATTTTGTGCACCTTGGTATTTTGCCAGTATGCATGTCTGTGTGTGGATATCATTCCCTGGAACTGGGGTTACAGCTGTAAAGCTTCCATGGGGGTGCTGTGAGTTAAACCCAGGTCCTCTGGAAGAGTAGCCAGTGCTCTTAACCCCTGAGCCATCTCTCCAGCCCCTGAGGCCTAGTTTTCAATATCATCTGGTGCCAACATGTCTCAGTGACAGGCTCGTCCCATTAAAGGTGGGTTTGTAGGTTAGGGAGATGTCTGGTATCAGGTCTCCTGCCTCTCCCTAATGAACCTTGCACCCCCTCATCTGCAACACAAAGCACGGGGTTGTTTATTTGTATTCTTGTTTTATTTTTTAAAGTTTCAATCTTTCTGTCACATTTATTTATTTATTTATTCACACACATGGGGGGGCTGGGAGGACAGTGGAAGGGTGAGAAAGAGGTCACAAATGTGGACATTAGAGGCCAACTTATTGGAATTGGTTCTTTCCTACCATGTGGGTCCTGGGGAACAAACTTAAGGTTATCAAGCTTGGCAGCAAGTACCTTTATATGCCAAGCTGTTTAATTTGCCCTGGTTTGTTTTCATGAGACAGGGTTTTATGTAGCCCAGGGTGGCCTCAAACTTACTATGCAGCTATGTAGTCAAGGGTGGTTTGAACTTCTGATCCTCCTGTCTCTACCTCCCAAATTCTGGGATCATGAGAGCTCACCATCATACCGGCTTTATACAGTGTTGGGAATGGAACTCAGGGCTTTGTGCAAGCTAGACCAGCCCTCTACCAAGTGAGCCACATCCCCAGCCCTGCTGCTGTAGAATTTTTAAGAGACTGTGATTCTGGTCATCCTGTGAGTCAGCTCCCAGTTCCTTCAAACACTGCTTCTAATATTCAAGAACTTCGTGGCACTAAATTTGGTACCACTGATCCAGTGTGTCCCAGAAGATGGTGCAAAATCCCCCCATCCCTTGGGACAGCAATTAGTCAGGAGCTGCATTTGTGAAAAGCATTTTACACCAAAGAGCTGCAGAGTTGTAAGCTCTCCCCAATCCCGGATCATTCAGGGATGGCTCTGGCTCTTTGGACATGGTTCTCTGAATTGTACACACAGAGGCAGCCCCAGCAGATATTAAATGAGACTTCCAGAGGCCTTGAGAGATGTCCCCAGCTGTGGACCCATCTGTACACACACCGGTACCGCACAAACCCTAGGGCAGATCCCTGAGAAGGTTCCCTGGCACCCCAGAATCTGTGGTCACTCGTTCGCTGTGTGTTCTCAGCAACATATATCAGCTGCACTTCACACACTTCCTTGTAAGTGTTGTGTGTATTGTGTTCAGTGAGGCAGAAATGACTCAATGGTTCCAGGGCTGTTTCGTGCTTTGAAGGTAGAACTTTTCCTAAGAGAACTAAGCTGATGGATGAACAACCTGAAGATGACTGTTGTTAAAAGCAGGGCTTGGGCCTGTGTCCTGCCCCCCAGCAGTGCCCCTTACCTGATAGGGAACTCGGGGCTAAGAGGCATTCGGGGCTGAGCTGCATGCAGGAATGAGCAGCATGCTGGGCTGAGCATGCTGGAAGACTCCTAAACGTCATTTTCACTCTGGCAAGCTGGATGCTCTGCTCGCCCAGCGTCCTGAGTCCTGTCAGAAGAGGTCTGGGGACATCTGGTCTGGTGTGCTGTGATCTTCACGCCTGTCACGGCACATGCGGCAGCCGGGGTGTGGTGTGCCACTTTAAGCTCCAGGAGTCTGTGGCTCTGACTGGTGTCTGTTCCTCGAGGAGATCGATGAATCAAACCCAGACCAAGCCTCAGCTGAAGGAGCACCGGGAAATGTTCCTGTCTTTCCCAGAAATGCCTGAGCGGAGAGACATCCATCTTCTATCCAAAGCCTCTCTTTTTAAACTTCAGTTGTTAACTTTCATACATGTATATCTTACATGCTGAGCACACGGCTCCCACCTCCACGTCTCCTATATTTTTCTTACTCTTCTCCTTTGTCCCCTTTGACTTCTAGACAGTTGTATTCCAACCTTTATTTTATATAAGCATAACATAATTTTATACAACTACATTAAAATAGAAAAACCATCAATGAGAGTAAACCCATGATATCTGACTTTTTGGAATGAATCTAATTTTTAATATGATTATCTCCAGCTTCATTTATTTTCCTACAAATGATAAAGCTTTGTTCTTGCTTCTGGCTGGAAAAGAATCTCTTTGTGTGTACACAGTTTTCTTACCCATTCTCTGTTGAAGGATCCCTGAGCCGGTTCAATTTCTTAGCTATTGCCAATATTGCTGCAGTGGATGTGGTATCTGGGTAAATCTTAGGAGAGGTATAGCTGGGTCGTGTGAAAAAAGAAAACCCACATGCAGAAGGATGGAGCCAGACTCCTGACCATCTAGCTGCATGAAACTTGTCTCTAAATTGATCAAAGACCTTAAGACCTGAAACTCTGAAGCCATTATTGGGGAGGGAGGGAGAGAAATGTGCTATTATTTAGGGGAAAACAGAGACATTTTGAGCAGCCCTTCAAGGGCAAACACCTCCCTTTCCTCAGCATGAGGCTGGTGTTTCTCAGCACATGAGCAGTGTCCCAAAGTTCCTAAGAACCCACATGCTGGAGGAGAAAACTGACTCCCACAAATTGACCTCTGACCTCCATACACACACACACACACACACACACACACACACACAAATACAAATAGGAATAAGTGTTAAGAAATGGCAGGAGGAAGGTAGGAAGAAACTTGCTTTTTACTCCAGCTCCCAAGGAAGGGAAACAGGCTTGTATGGCTGCCCTGGTCACCTTCCCCCCAGTTACAACAGGGGCTGACCCCTGAACAGACTCCTCACTTCTGGCATTTGGTGTATCTATATACCCAAGCTGTCGGAGTGCTGGCTGACACCTCAGGTGTCGTTTAAACTTGGAACAGGAACTCTCATGCTACACCTAAGCCAAAGGGAATTCTCATCTACAAAACCCAGAGGAGCTCTCGATCCATCTGTTTGTAGGCAACCACTACTGAGTGTTCGGGTGAAATCACCAAAGGCCCTCGCTGCACAGTGAAGAAGACAGCCAGTGGCTTGAATCACATAGATGGATCACATGACCTTGAGAAAGCCACCTGACCTGTCGTGGGCCTTCGTTTACATGTAAGCTGGTGATAAGAACTATTCTGACCCACTTCCCAGGGCTGTAGGAGGACAGATGGAATGACAAGAGGGTGCACAGAGAGAGGGCAGGCGGCACCCTTGAGGACCAGCAAGAGATGGAGATTACATTAGGCCCTTAGGCTTTCTTGGGAAAGAATCATTTTAGGAAGCATCGTCTCCACCTATCCCTAAGACCAGAAAGATAAACAATCACTCAAAAGGAAGCTAGCAGAGTGGGTAGCATGCTTACCTAGTGTGTACAAAGCCCTGGGTTCCACCCCTAGAACTACACAAACCAACCAGGCTGCAGAGTGTGATACAAGAACGAGTGGGATTAGGGTGGGGCCACTCAGGGTCCATATACCTTCCATGCACCATGGGCTCTCCTAGGGCCCAGGAAGATGTCTGAGCTTCTTTACCATTTAAAAAAAAAAAAAAAAGATTGAAGACAGTGGGTTTCTATTTTGTTTGGGGAGGTGGTTTATTTATTTTGAGATAGCCTCATGTATTCCAGTCTGGTTTTAAATTCACTATATAGCTGAGAAGAGCCTTCAGCTTCTAATCCTCCTGCCTCCGTTTTCTGTGTGCCTGGAGTACAGAGGTGCACCCCCACCCCTGGTTATAGGATGATGTAGGTTGAACCAGTAAATCCTAGACAGACACTCTGCCGTCTGGGTCACGTTCCCAGTACGGAAGACAATAAAATGGCCATCCCCAAACCGATGCTGTGCTAAAATAACTTCATTTGTAACTGCTTATTTCAAATGTTTTTCACAGAGGAAGAGCCCCCCCCCAAAGGCTTTATAACTGGGGTCCTCAAGGGTTGGAATGCAAATTGTGGGCAGGGTATCTGGAGGATGCTAAGTGCTCCCAGGCATGTGAGTTTGGAAAAAGAAAGAAGATAAATGGGGGGGGGGAGTAGGGGGAAACTTGACTGTGGTTTCCTTGTGGGGTTGGGGGCGTCTTCTCTACCAGATCCATTGACTGGTTCATTCAGAGCTCATGTAGAACAACCTTCTACCTAGAATTCTAGAACAAAGGACCAGAGAAGCTGAATTTTTTTTTTTTTTTTTTTTTTTTTTTTTTTTTTTTTTTTTTTTTTTTGCTCACAGGGAACTACATTCTTGTGGGGGGGAAAGCATTCTTGTGGGGAGGGTGCTGAGAGAGTATGTGCATTGTGTCCTTCCATGAAGGTGAGACACAGGGAAGCCATGTAGGGTGGAGGAAGAAGTGTCCCAGAAAGGGAACTTGGAAGGACGGGTGACCTCAGAGCAGGATGCTGTCACAGTGAGGAAGATAGCCAAAGACACAGACGATGCAAGGTAGGAGCAAAGGGGCATGTGGGGCAATTGGGGGAGGAATGACAATGTCTGTGTGAGCAAAGATGTGGCCAAGAGATTTGCAGAGAGGTTGAATCTGTAGAACGCACATAAAAAGTCTGACTGTGCTGAATCATATCTTGAATTCCAGAGACAGAGGCAGGGGGATCTGAGCTTCTGGCCAATAAGAGACCATGACTCTAATGATGTAGATTGTGTCCTGGGGAGCAACACCTGAGGTCGTCTTCTGGCCTCCACGTGAACCTGTGTGCACACATGTAGTATAGTCTCACACACGCTCACACACACACACACACACACACACACACACACACACACACACTGGTTAAAATAAACAATCCACTTGGGTGGTGGTAGGCAAGCAACCTTCACTTGGGAGGCAGAGGCAGGATCTCTGTGAGCTTGAGGCCAGCCTGGTCCACTGAGTGAGTTCCAGGACAGCCAGGGATATACAGAGAAACTCTGCCTCAAAAATTAATTAATTAATTAAACCAATTAAACAACCTTCAAAGGTACCCCATGAAGCCAACCGTTGGGATACAGTTCTGTTTGTGTTATTTGGTGTCTGTTTTTGTTTTGTTTTGTTTGTTTGTTTTTTTTTAATTCACCTTTTTTTTTTCACATAACAACTCTAGGACACTTACCCCTAAACCTAGATCTCAGCTTCTATTTCCAAAACTGGAAGACATGACCTGGGACCCTTGTGTGGCACCAGTTGACTGGAGCTAGGCGGTGGAAGCTTCTGGGGGTGCCTACTGATGTCCCTACTCAAAGCCAGTTCACATGTGGACGAGAAGCAAATTGCTTTCCCATGTCTCTCTCCAACCTGAGCTGAGGGCAGAGCCCAGCTCCAGCCATACCGCCACGAATGAGCCCAGTCTCATCTGATAATGGAAGTTAAGCAGGGTCAGATCTGGGCAGGACTTGGGTGGGAGAAAGCCACGCCCAGGAGGCCTGCTCGCTTTCCTGCAGCAGTTGGATACCCAAAGGCCCAGGAAAAAAACTGAGACTACTACCTCTCCAGGAGTAGTCTGGAGTATCTGTGTGTGAGCTAAAACTCCCTGCGCCAGGGAGAAGACTTGCCCAGCTGGTTTGCAGAAACAGGGCAAAGGCCCTGGAGCCCCACCCACCCTCATCTACTGGCCACCAACCATCCCATCACTCCAGGTTCCTCTGACCACCCTTCCCCTCCAGGTCCCTACGAAGCTCCACTGACACTGATTTTTGAGGCCAGACCTTGAAAAGCCTTGTCTGGTATGTACTAACCAAGGATCTATGGACAGAGCCCTGCCCCTGGGGTCTGAGATTGGACTCAAAGACTCATCTGTGTCTTCAACTGTGTGCATCTGGCCAAGTAATAACTGCAGGATCCAGGACGAGTTGGAGTCTATCTCTTCATTTCAGGGGATTATGAGGAAGACCAGCTCTGTAGAAATGGGAGAGCTGTTTTTCTGGAGGAGGTCTCACTATGGAACCACAACTGGCCTGGACCTCACTACATAGACCAGGCTGGTCTCGAACTTCCAGAGATCTGCCTGCCTCTACCTCCTCAGTGCTGGGATTAACAGCACTCATTGGGAGCTTTATTAGAAAGAGCACAGGGGCCAGGTGTGATGGCATACACAAAATTCAGTTAGGGGATCCATTGCAGAGCACAGTGGCACCTCAACACTTGGAAGAAAGCTAGAGGGTCAAGAGTTTAAGGTCATCCTGGGCTACATAGAAGTAATCTCAAAGCATAACCTGAGCCACATCAGACCCTGTTTCAAAGAAAACAGAGAGAGGAGAGTAAGTAAAGAAGAAATGAAATAAGAGAGGGAGAAAGGAAGGAAGAAAGGAAGTAAAGAAAGATAAAAGAAAGGAAGGAAGGGAGGGAAGCAGGCAGGTAGGCAGGAAGGAAGGAAGGAAGGAAGGAAGGAAGGAAGGAAGGAAAGAAGGAAGGAAAGCAGGCAGGTAGGCAGTAAGGAAGACAGGAAGAAAGGCAGGCAGGCAAGCAGGTAGAAAGGAAGGCAGACAGACAGGAAGAAAGGAAAGCAGGCAGACAGGAAGGCAGGAAGGCAGGCAGACAGGCAGGAAGGAAGAAAGGAAAAAAGGAAGGCAGGCAGGAAGGAAGGAAGGCTCTGAAAGAACAGAGTAAAATGCAGAAGCCAGCCAGACCTGCTGAACAAGCCTCTGCCTCTTTTTACTTCAGCAGAACCCTTTGCAAAACTGTTGTGTCTCCAGACATATAGACCTCAGGTTCCGACCTGGGTGGCCTTGGATCACTTAATCACCAGGCCTGTCTATTAGGATGGCTGTCATCAAAAAGACTAAAGATAACAAGTGATGGTAAGGGTGTGGAAGGAGAAGCCTAGTGCGTGTTGTTGGTGACATAAACAGCCGTGATGGAAAACAGCAGGGAGGTTTCTGAAAGAACTACAAATAGAGCTACCATATGGCCCAGCAATCCCACCTCTGGGCGAGCATCCAAAGGAAATGGAATCAGTCTGCCCACCCACGTTCACCACAGCATATTCGTGCTACCCAATGGAAACAACCTACGTGTCCATCATCTGATGAATGAATAAAGACAATGTAGACTGTATACACAATGGAATACTACTCAGTTTTAAAAGAGATGCAGGGGCTGGTAAGATGCCTCAGCAGGAAATGTGTTTGTCGCCAAGCCTGATGGTCTGCGTTCTATCCCCAGGATCCATGTGATGGAAAGAGAGAAGTGTCACGTGCTGCCTAGGGCATGCATGTATACACAAAATAAATAAATAAATAAATATGGAACTCACATTTAAAAAATAGATAAGATAAAAAGAAATTTTTATGCAAATGTATTGTTGAGATTTCCTGGGTGCAGCCTCCTTTTGATGTCCAGAATACTATCTCATGGCAGGTGTGACCTGCATATTGACAACACCAGCCGACATGCCAACATGGATGTGGGAAATTTCACAAGGCCCCAGTCCTAGAAGAAGAGCTACAGGCAACCAATGGTTGATAAGAAGGAAAGAATTAGTTTTCTCCAGGTCGTCTGTTCTGACTGGTTATTCATTCCCCGTAGTCAGCCTTAAAGGCATGTATGTACAAGCAACACTAAATGGATTCAATAGTGTGTATGTGTGTGTGTGTGTGTGTGTGTGTGTGTGTGTGTGTGTGTGTGTGTGATTAGAAAAGAGGTTATGGAGCTAGAAAGATGGCTCAGCAGTTAAGAGCACTGACTGCTTTTCAAAAGGTCCTGAGTTCAATTCCCAGCAACCACATTGTGGCTCACAACCATCTGTAATGGAATCCGATGCCCTCTTCTGGTGTGTCTGAAGACAGTGACGGTGTACTCACATAAATTAAATAAATAAATAAATCTCTTTTTTCAAAAGGAGGTTATGAATCTGAGAGAGAGAATGGGGAAAACACAGAAGCAGTCGGAGAGGGAAGAGATATAAGTACATTACTCGTATAAAATTCTCCAAAGAAAGTCCAATTTTGAAGAAAGAAGGTGACCTCATCACTCCTGACCAGGCAGATGAGGTCCTCACGCTAGGTGAAGCAGAGCGGTCACGGAAAGCCGAGGCTGGACATTCCACTCACAGGGAAGCTCTAAGGTTGAACTGAACAGACTCCCAGAGCGGAAGGTCAGGTACCAAAAGCTCTGAGTGTGGGATGCAGCAAGTGCTGGTCAAAAGACACCGCATTTCAGTTAGGATGCGTTCAGGAGATGCACTGCGCGATAGGTGGCTTGATTAATAAAGAACCACATCTGGTCCTGGAGATACACACCTGCAGTCCCAGCTACTAAGGAGGCAGAGGCAAAAAGATCGCAAGTTCCAGGCCCGCCTGGAATACAGGGAGAGAGAGAGTTCAAAGCCAACCTGGACAAGTTAGTCAGACCCTGTCTCAAAATAAAAAGTAGGAAGTGAGTTGAAGTGTACGGAGAAGCATTTGCTGAACACACACTAGGCTTTAGGCTCACTCCCCAGTGCCCCTCTCCAACTCACACACAAATCATATACTTGAAAATTACTAGGAATAGATTTTTACATGTTCTTACTGCAAAGACAGGCCATGTGTTAAATAACTTCATTTAGTTTTATTGATTTTTTTAATAGGACTGAAGACATATCTCAGTGCTGGGGTGCTTGCCTGGTATCTACAAAGCCCTGTGTTTGACTCCATAGCCACAGAATTATAGTTTTAAGTAGAAAGCAGTGTGTGTGTGTGAGTGTGTGTGTGAATGTGTGTGTGTGTGTGTGTGTGTGTGTGTGTGTGTGTGTGTGTGTTCAGGATGGGGTACTGGGGAGATGGCTCGGCCTGTTAAATGCTTGCCTTGTAAATGTAAAGCCCTGAGTTTGGATCCCCAAACTTACATAAATGTCAGGTGGGTGTGACAGCCCACCTGTTGTTGAATGCTTGGGGGGTTGATATGGGGTCCTTGGAGCTATGGCTATTAACTTCTCTGGATTAGCAAACTCTGGGTTCAAGTGAGAGACTCTGTCTCAGTATATAAGGTGGAGAGAGACAGCATCTACTTCTGGCCTTTGTGTACACACACAGAAAAAGTGCATGTGTACCCACACACTTGTGAACACACAGTGCACACACACATAAACTCTCAACACAAACTCATACCAAGAAACAAGCTGACCCCTCAGATAACTTCTGCAGCTTGGGGCCAATGAGACCATGTGCACGTGAGTGACTTCGTAATCGCTGTCGGGATCCTGTCCTTTCCTCCGTAAAAAGCTATGAAGACTGTGCTAAAGATACTGGGAAAAGTAGCCCTCTTCGCCTTCAGCATCTGGCTTTGTCACCCCAAGCCTCCTCATTCCCCTTTACCTTCCTGGGGGACCAGGGACCTGAAGGACTTAGTGTGAAACACATTTGGCAAGATGCCAGGCAAGGTGCTGAGGTAGCTGACAAGTTAAAATCAGCAAGTACCTTCACAGCACATGCTCAAAAATGTGTGGAATGCAGGAAATCTTTACACATCACTGGTCACCGGTGTGCCCGGGAGTTCTTTGTAGGAGCAGTCCAGAGACACCTCGAGAGCGAGCATGCACACACACACACACACACACACACACACACACACACACACCTGCAAGCCTGTAACACTCCTCTCTTTGCAGTGATTTGTTTCAAATTCGGAGAAGCAGCCTAAGGGATAGGAACATTGCCTGGGTTTCAGAAGGGACAGAAAAGAAAGGGATGACCAGAGGAGGTGCTTCGCACACAGGCCAGGCTCTCCGCTCCCTGCCAAGCCGGTGCACAGCCCTGAATTCTATCTTCAAGAAAAAAGGAAAGAGAGAGAGAGAGAGAGAGAGAGAGAGAGAGAGAGAGAGAGAGAGAGGACAGGAAAAGAGGGAGAAAGGTGGAATGGGAGAGGGAGGGAGGGAGAAAAGGAGGGAGGAGGGGGAAGGAGGAGGGGGAGAAAGGGAGGGGAAGAGAAAGAGAAGAAAAGGAGGATGGGGGGAGAAGAGAGGGAGGGAGGGGAAGACCAGAGGGGAGAGGAGGAGAAAGGAGGGGAAACATATTCTGCCCATTTAGATGGTTTCTAATGATGGTCTTCCTGACCCTGTGTGTTCTCCAGAGATGTGCAGGGTGCCCTCTCTGGGTCATTTCCATCTATAAATGAGCTTACACAGTCCAATGCCTTCTACATCTAGAGCTGCCTGCTCAACTTTCCCACCCCACCCAGACACAGGGAATGTTGCTGTCTTGTCCTTGATCCTTGCCTACAAGCTCCTCAGTGGTGTGGCCACTCCCTGCCAGGTTCTACCTCCAACTGTGGCACAGGAAGATAGATGAACCAGGTAGGGCAAGGAAATATACCATGGAGGTCATGTATTGGGTCCTGCCTTGGCCCATGACTTGTTGATCACCTTCCACCAATGAGGGGACCTGACCAAGCCTCAGACTTTTTATACATCAACCCAGAAATAAGCATCAGGCTGTTAGGAGATCAAAGCAGGACAGAATGTGGACATGCATGGAGCCTTCATAAGGTCATCGTTATGACCCCAATGGCATGGTTGTCGTCAGAGGGACTGAGTGATCCCAGGGAAGAGTTCCTCATTCTGTAGAGCCCAGCAACCACATGAAATAGGATGAACTATGTATTCTCCTACGTCTCTGAGCCAACCTTCCCTTCAGCCATCATTAGCGAGGCACTGAGGTCTAGCTGAGGGCAGAGACATGTGGTTCTCAGAGGCAGGTGACATTAACTGAACATTAACCGTCAGCTAGAGCTATGGTACCCTTCGTCCCCAGCAACCCTGCGTTTAGCTTTGTTCTGGAAAAGACATTGCTAAGGGCCAGCAAGAAAGCTCAGCAGGTAAAGTTGCTTACTGCCAAGCCTGACAACCTGGGCTAGACCCCACGAATCCACATAGTGGAAGGAAAGAACTGATTTCTGCAACTTGTCCTCTGACCTGTTCTCCCCCCCCCCCCCACACACACACACGCACACGACGTTGGTGGGACTCACACAGGAGACCCACCTTTCTGATCTGTGGAGTAAGACTCAGACTGCCTATGTGTCTAACAGTTGCCTGGCCTGTCTGTTCATGCCCACGGGTTGGAAGGAACCATCAGGAAGGGAGGGGTTCTGTGGTCCCTCCCCCACAGCCGGGATCCTAATACCATGGGACCGCTCATGCTGGCAGGTTCTCAGCCGAGGCTC
Organism: Micromys minutus; assembly: GCF_963924665.1. Lineage (NCBI taxonomy): Eukaryota > Metazoa > Chordata > Mammalia > Rodentia > Muridae > Micromys > Micromys minutus. The sequence continues at coordinate 7,970,676 of NC_137979.1, forward strand.
CATGTCCAATCCTTCCTTGGGTTCCCTTCTCTCCAGCCTGGCCCTGCCCAGCCTTCTGTCCATCTGTCCTCTCCCTCCCCTGAGCAGGGCAGCTTAGGACAGAACCAGGCAGGCTAGCAGGTCACAGCAGGTACAGAGCAGTCTTCTAGTGATGAGGAAAGAGTGCAAACCGGGCCAGCAGCCCCTGGCGAGTGACGGGTGACTTTGGAGCATCCTCTGTCGACCCAAAAGTGCTGGACCCCGACCACACCACTCCATCCCAAGACTCTGGACATCCTAATTTCCCTTATCCACCCTAAATGTATAGCCTTTCTGCTCATGTACAGACATACGAGTCAGCGGACCTGGGCAGCAGCCTGTGCTCTGAGCAGCAGGCCACTGTAGTAACCAGGGGTGAAATCATAAATATCCCAGCCCCACCCCAGATCTATTGACTCAAGATCCTCAGGGGTGGGGCTCAGGAATAGGAGTCTAACAAGTCTCCTGAATGATTTTGGTGCACCTGGCATTGAGGATCTACTGAACAAGACACACAGCTCTTTCTTTAGGGTCTTCCATTGGGCTGTACCTTGTCTGAGTGAGCAGATCCCCCCCATAGGGTGTTGGTGAGGTTGGACAGAGTGAGGAGAGGATTTTACAGACAGGCTTTGATCTTCGAAGTGAGACAAGAGGTTTGGTGTGTTGGAGGCCACAGCCTTTGGGGAGCATGATTGGGTAGGGGCATGTGCTCAAGTTTCTCAAGTGAGGACAGATCTTCTCCCTTGATTTTCTGGATGCTCTTGAGGGAGCATAGGACCTTGGCACACTGCCAAGTGGATCACTCAGAAGAGTGGCTGGGAGGGAAAGCAGCCAGCCTCACGCATCTGAAGTTCACCTGGATTCTGAGCCTCTACCCATTGCGTCCATCTGTGTTCAGGCCCCAGGAGTAGTTGTTTACCTCCCTGAGACAGAGAGACAGAGTCTGTCCTCCTTCAGAGGGTCCTAGCCCGTGAACCATGCTCCCCTTGCAATAAATAGAACTGAACACACAGTTCATCATTATTAACTCCATCAAGCAGCCCAAAGGACCATAACTGAATGCTTAAGCTTGTTGGGGGGGGGGTTATGAAATGGAGTACTACGCAGCAAAGAAGAGGAATGGTTGTTCTAGGCACCATGTAGATAGATGGGTCTTGTTCATGAGGAGCTCTCTCTCTCTCTCTCTCTCTCTCTCTCTCTCTCTCTCTGTGTGTGTGTGTGTGTGTGTGTGTGTGTGTGTGTGTGCACATTGTGCTACAACTGGTATATAAAGATTAAAACAGGCAGGGTTGAAGGTATGAGTTAGATTAGGGTAAAATGACCCTCAAAGGTGTGGGAGCAGTAGGTACCTGAGAGGCACACAAAGTGGGGTTCCTGAATGGAAGGTATGTTCTGTTTCTCTTGGAGTTGGTTAGTTTTCACTAAACTGGGTGTTTGTGACTCATGCTCTTTTCTGTACAGATATCAGGTTTCATTAGAAAGGATTTTAAGCCCTAGTCAGTTCAGAGGTGACTCGACTCTGATAGAGGAGAAGCCGTATTAATGATGGGAGCGTCTAACTGGCTGTGGATCAAGTCGGGTCTCTTCTTACCCCCAGGACCCAGGAAGGAGGTGGTACTCAAGATCAAGCTGTATGGGAACCTTGCCAGGCAAGGCAGGGCTGTGGAAACCAAGGCTCCCCAGTTCCATGCCCAGAGCCTCAAAGCCCATGAAAACCTGCTTTCTCAGCCTCTGCCACATTTTACTTCTCCACACGCAGAACTGGATGCTTTTCTAAACATCTGAAAAACTCAACTCCGATCTAGGGGCCACAGAACAGGGCTCCTCGGGCCCATGACATCTACTTTGGGCTCTAATTGGGTCCCGGTTTTTTTTACTTTAAAAAAAAACTCAGCAGTGACAGCAAGGGTTTCATGTGCTCTCTTTTTGAAAGTTTACAAAGTGAACTTTAAAAGTTATAGTAGACACAGGCTGAGGCTCCGTACCCGGCGCTTGATACGATGATCCTGCAGGGCCAGGCTACTGGTCTGCATTCAAGGGTCTGAGATCCTGGGAGCTGAGCCAGTTCCCAACATTTCAGGATCTCCTCTTTGCCTGTAGCTGCTGACACATGGCATTCAATTACCACGAGCCTGTAACTCCGTGAGCTGTAGTGGAGGAAGTGAGTGTCCTGGACTATGTAGATGGACAGTGACAATCAGGCCAGGAGTGGCTACAGAGCTCACACACAGAGACCATCCTGACACTATCCCAACACCATTCCTCTGCTTCCCCAACGGACCTCCCCAGAGCCCAGAGAAATACAGTTCAGGGCCCCCCTCGGGTCCCAAACGTCTTGGGAGGACCCAGGGGGATGAGATAGACAGGAGTTCTGATTCCAAGCACGTGAATACACGCAAGCCAACACACTCTCACAGGCTGACGTTATCCCACACCAACGTGTGCTATCCTGCTCAGCCTGGCCGTGGGCATAGGAGCCCAGGGAAGCTGGTGGATCTGCTGCTGAAGCAGCTTCCAAACCCGACCTGCCTGGGAAGAGGGCTGCTGTACTCTGGCTACACCGGTGGCCTCAGGACCGGGAACAAAAATGAACAAAGCAAGGAGCCTTCTGCAAGCTCGAAGCTGCAAAATGCTCAAACTGAGTTCTGGACTGCAGGTGGATGGTGATGGGCTTAGAGACAGGTTCTGAGTTAGTCTGTGGCTCGTGGTGACATATAAGACCCTGAAGTAGCCTCTGAAGGACAAGATACTTTAACCTTTAGCCTTCATCTTCATTCTCAGACAGATGTGCCTAGCAAGACACCAGCACCTGAGCTTCCTCATCGTCTCTGAGTGCTTATAGAGGGCAAGCCACACGTGGCCCTGTGGTATAATGACCTTGTGCTTTTAAACTGGAGGGGATGGGACCTAGAAAGATGGCTCGGTGGGTAAAGGTACTTGCCACCAAACCTGACGACAGCGGTTCAATCCCTAAAGGGAAAGAACTGACTCCTGAAAGTTCCCTTTATTACCACATGCACCATGGCACTCCCTCGACCACACACACATACACAATAAATAAATAAATACATAAATAAATACGCAATGCAAAGATCTGTAGGGTGATCCAGAAGGATTGGGCTTGCTTCAAAAAAAAACCTGGGCCAGAAGCTGGGGAGAGGCTTGGAGGAGGCATGATTGTTGAAGGCAAAGGACAAGGAGCCTTAACACCGCTGACGTTTGTATATCCGAATGATCACCACTGTGTGTGCTTAACAGTGGCTATGTTCCAGGCATGGTGGCCCATACCTGTCACGCCAGCACTTGGGAAGCCGAAGTGGGAGGGTCAGGCGTTGGAGGCCTGCCTGGGCTACAGGTGAGAGACTCTGTCTCAAAAGCAAAATTTTTAAAGTGTCTTAAAAAGAAAAAAAAATAGCAGAGTGTGGTGGTGTCTGTTTTTAATCCCAGCACCCTGAAGGCAGAGAGGCAGGTGGATCTCTGTGAGTTCAAGGCCAGCCTGGTCTACAAAGCAAGTCTAGGAAGGCAGGGCTACATAGAGAAATCCTGTCTCGCTGGGGGTGGGAGGAGGGTGCGGGGGGAGGGGAGCAAATTTGACGGCACATTTTATAAACCCCAGCACTTGGAAAACTGAGGCAGGGAACGGGGGTTGATGCAAGCTGGAGGCTAGTCTGAGCTACATAGTGAGTTCTAGGAAAGCCTGTGCTATAGTGAGAGAGTCTGTCTCAACACATGAAAGCAAGCAGACGAACCGATCTGCACTCCCTTAATTGTCCAGCTCACTCTGCTTCCCAGAACAGCTGCCCAGCCCTCCCCACAAGCACGAGGGTCCTGTACTTCAAGGCTGCCTGCTGTGTCCCTGCCTATGCACTGTCTGGGGGATGTGTTCCCTGCCTTTCCTTGTCACCTACGTGGGATCTGGCGCTCTGTTGCACAGTGTAGGTACAATGGTCTCTCCGCTCTCTGTGCCAACCTGACTTTTCCTATGTTTTATGGCCCACCTTGAGGTGTTAAGCCATCTGTGTATGGCCTGTCTCTATCAGCAATTATTATTTTGCTTTGAGTCAGGGTCTCGTGTAGCCCCGGCTAGCCTCCCCAACTTTATGAGGCAAGCCTTAGACAACAGAAGCTGGGTCATGGAGTTGACCTTTCTGAGGCTGTCCCCGAAGTGCAAGCTAAGGTGACAGGAAGATCCAGGAGAAGACAATGAAGATGACCATGGTGTGTATGATGGTCTAACCCGGGGGCATAAACAGCTTAGAGCTTAGCTAGCCTGCATCCTCTGCTCATTCATACCGCGTGACTGCAAATAGCTTGATGTTGGATAAAAGCTGACCGACCCAAGGTTTAGGTAAATGTTGAAAATCTATAGGTGTTATCTGTAAAAGAGGACCAGTAACTCGTCAGCAGGCAATTCTGGAGCCCTTGAGGACCCTTCAGATTGGACATGTACCTGCTGAATGGAAAGAGCTATAGAACAGGGAAGGACTGTAAGTATGTGTGTGTGTGTGTGTGTGTGTGTGTGTGTGTGTGTGTGTGTGCACGCATATGTGTGTGTAGGGGTGCAGCTGATAAGCTTCTGTCCCTAAGAGAGCAGCTTATAACCTAGCGACCAACTTTACTGCCCGTCCAGCACAGCATAGAGGACTCGAGGTCAATTTACTCTGAGAATGCCCTGACTAGAAACACCCCCTGACTGGCCAAGGCAAAGCGAGACAGAGGAAAGAAAGAGTTGCGGGTCCAGGTCAGGCCTTCCCCACTTGCTGTGTGACCCTGATATTGTCATCAGCCTCCCATGTTTGGTCTGTCTCATTTGTGGGCTCAGAATCCTTAAGCTGACTGTGCTGTGTTAGCTCATAGCCCCCTCTCACCAGCCACCAGAATGAGGCCTCAGTCTCAGCTCGCCTGAGTTAACTGTTCACATGTCCCATACAGAACACACCAGGCTCTACAGAGAGCAACATAGTCCCAGGACTGGCGTTCATTCTAGCAAGAGAGATAACCTCAGCCCTGGCTGTGATCAGTTGTAGGATAGGAATGATTCAAGGTACCCCGAGATGACAGCACCCTGGTGTGGACAGAAGAGCCATCAGTGGGTCCCCATGCTGTGGCTTTATTGAATCCTCCTACCAACTGTCCGAGAAAAGGATGCTGGACCGGGAGCGCGGCTCAGCCAGTAAAGTGCTTGCCTCGCAAATCTGAGGACATGACTTCTATCCTCAGAACCCATATTTAAAATAAACAAACAAAAAAAATTGGAGCTTAGCGCACACGTGAGGTCCAAGTACTGAGTGGGTGCAGACTGCCAGAGCCCTGGGTCTCACTGGCCAGGCGACCTAGATTACCGGACGCAAGTGTCGGATTAGAGGAAGACCCAAACTCAAAACTCAAGATGGACACCATCCAAGGATGTTCGCTGGTCTGCTCATGCACGCACACCCCTGAGCATCCACAGTACACAAACACCCAGGTGCACACCAAAAGGAGTATCTGGAGGTCCCCAGCACACATGATCTTCCTCTGAAGCTCGGCACCTTCTGCTGGCTACTTCTGCGGAGCTCTGTCTGGCCAGTGGAAGCTGCTACATCTCAGCCTACTATGGGAGTCTCCTCTCTCCTACTGAGCCTAGGGGAGTTAAGTCACCAAGGCAGAAGAGGGAGGGAGGGGACACAGCAGCTTCACTCCCAAGGACAGATGTGGAAGAACCAGGAGGTTCAGCATGCAGACATCGAGCCCAGATGTTGGGGAGTGCCCGGAGAACACAGGTATCCTGCATGTGGTCCCCTGGGTCTCTAAGGACTAGATGCTGAGACTCGTGGAATTCCAGGGATCCTAGACAATTTGGTCTATTTCAGTTCTCCAGTTTTCCTCATATCACCGATGGAGAAACTGAGGCACAGGGAGAGGAGGCTCATCGCTTTATTCCATCTATTGGATGAGCGAGCCAGCACTAGGGAGAACTGGCAGGGTCTCCAGGCAGAGCCCACTGGGAAGCCTCACACCTGCCTCCTTCAGGAACATGGGACACTCAGCCAGCAGATTCCTCTGCCCGTCTGTCTGTCTGATGGCATCTTAGGGCTATAGCAATCAAAGAAAATCTTATTTATTTTTGTTAAAGGATCACGTAGCCTAATCTGGCCTTGAGCCCACTATGTAGCCATAGATGAGTGTGAAGTTCTGATCTTCCTGTTTCTGCCTCCTTGATGCTGGGGTGACAAGGCTGTGTCACCGCAGCCGGTTTATACATTATTGGGGATAGAACCCAAGATTTTGTGCATGCTAGGTAAACTTTACCCATTGAGAATGAATCAACAGGGTGGGCAAAGATACATCAGTAGATGAAGGTACCTGCTGCTAAGCCTGCTGACCTGAGTTTTATTTATCCCTGGGATCCACATGGTTGAAGAAGAGTCCAAATGCCAGCATACTTACACACACATACACACACACACACACACACACACACACACACACACAATGTAAAACAATTTCTAAGCAAAATGAATGAATCCTAATGACCCTCCAATACCTTGACTTCATTTGTAGCAATGTCAGCCCAGAGACACATGACCCTGTCTCAGGCCGCACAGCACGAGAATCTCGGGCGCACAGGGAATGGTCTCTTTTCACACTGCCACACCTTCTGCTAGGAAAACTGAGATCACGCACACACGCTCAGCACAGAGCGCAGCACACAGGAAGAGCTCAGCACATGCCAGCGCTGTGACCATCATGGTGTTCACGGGCACAGGACGTGTGAGTCGACTCTACCTCCGCTCCACTCCTGAGAGTGAGGCCAAAGACTAGATCGCTAGAAGTCTTGAGTCTCTCCACCTCCCTCCTCTTCCCTGAGCCCAGACTGGCTCTGGATCCTGTCTTGGGCAGAGGCAGCTTTGAGAGCCCCTGGCAAGCCTCAGCACAGCCTTGCTGCTCCCCACACCGGGGTGAACACACCATCTTTCTCCCAAGGAGGGCTAAGCTGAGCCCCAGTGGCTCTTTCAGAATCCCACATGGGTTCTCTGCACTCAGTTCCTGCCTTCCTCAAGGTATGAGAACAGAGTAGGTCTCTGCAGTCCTCTGAGCCAACTGTACGTCTAGAGCCTGTCAAACCACCACCTCTCCCAGCATTTAGTCACAACGTATGCCCCTGTCACACAGTCAGGCAAGCCAAGGGTCTGGAAGGACCCCCTTAAGGAACGACAAGATAAGGCTTGGATAGTCCTACTGTCTGTTGCCCTCCCAAGACTTCCTTCCTTTTTCCTAAGTAGCGTTACCTGCCACAGGGTCTCTGTGCCCCTCGGACACATAAGAGGCTAGCCCTTGCTTTAGTTCACCTCCTAAAACTACACAGAAAATCTTCATATAACATAAAGCCTCATCCTTGGAGTCCAAGCAAAAAATACAAGCCCAGCCTTCCCCTCGTGCAAATGTGACCTTCCTCTTCCTCCTCAGGTCCAGAATCTTATCCTCCCAGGTTCTTGTTGACTAGTGCCCAGGTGCGGGCTGGCCACATCGTTGTCACCAGTATACCTGGGAAGACTGAGACTGGAGTTTCTGTCTTGCTAGCTCCTGGTTCCTTCACTACCTCCCAGGAGCTTGTGCCAGCTTGCTCTGAGAGCAAGCATAAAAAACAAATTCATTTTACAATCCCAGCCCCGACTTCTCAGTCCCTTCCTAGGTCTTACCTGTGCTCCTCGGGTGGGCAGGGTGCCTGGAAGGAACGGTGCTGGGCTGGGGCTCCGGTCCCCAGGGTTCAGCTGAAGGCTCCAGAGGGAGGGACAGAGAGGAGCGAACAGAGAGGCTCTCAGCACTGCCCCAGCCCAGAGGCTGCTGAGAAAGTTGGAGTAGGTGTGTCCAGGCCCCGGGAGGAGAAGGGAGAGGAGGAGGGAGAGGAGGAGGGAGAGGAGGAGAAAGAGGAGGTGGGAGAAGTGAGGCGAATCATCCCCCTCCCGCCAGCTCTCTGGCTCATGGCAGGGAGAGAAAGCAAGGAAGCCAACTGGTTTGCAGCCCAGAGCTCACAATGGGGTAAGGATGAAGTCAGGGAAGATGACGGCCCCTTGTTGCCTCTCTTCCAGGTTCCGCAGCTCAAGAAACCTGGGCAGGGATTCTTATACAAAGTCACCTCAAACTTCTAGGGTGGGAAAGGTGGCTTGGCTTGCAAGTCAGTGTTCTATCCACACTTCATTTCCAGATCACCTACACACACACACACACACACACACACACACACACACACACACACACACACCTCCAGCTCTGCACTGCCAACTGCTCACTATGTAGCCTTGGGCAGCCACAGAACTGGAGCCTCAGTTTCCTCCCTCCCCCACCCTTTTTTTTTTCTTTTTCATTTTCTTCTCTCATAGCTCCTACCTCCCTGGGTGGTTTTGAAGATTAAATAAAAATAAAAAGTTGTAGTGAGGTATTGTATGGTTCATGACTGAAATCTCAGCACTTGTGAGGCTGCCACAGGAGGATTGCTGTGAGTTCCAAGCCAGCCTGGACTTAGAACAGAAGGAGGACCTGTCTCAACCCTTCCCAAAACGAACAAAATGGCAGAGGTTGAGAAAAAGTGATTCTTGTTATGAGGCTGTTCAACCTAATCTCTCCAAGCCCTGTATCCCCATCTGTAAATTGTGTGTGTGTGTGTGTGTGTGTGTGTGTGTGTGAGAGAGAGAGAGAGAGAGAGAGAGAGAGAGAGAGAGAGAGAGAAGAAAGAAAGAAGAAATCCACAGAGTTACCGTTCTTCCCCCATCCTTCCCTCGGCCACTGCTACCCTTCTCTGTGGAAGCCCTGTGTTTCCTTCTGTTTCAGTGTGGCACTGGCCTTCAAAAGTAGTGTCAAGTTCAGAAGAGTCCCTCCTCGCACAGGGAAACCACGTTTGACCCTCTCCGAGTCTTGATGTCCCCTTCCCAGCATCCCTGGATAATACCTGAGTCTGTTGGTTTTGTGCACATCTGATCACGAGGAACTTGGTACTTTTCAGCAACCTGCTCAGACGCAGCATTCTTACCTGACTTCAGCAGAGCAGGGACCTTGAACATGGCTGATAAGCAAGAGCTCCTCACACCTCCTTGCTTCTACTGTCACCATTAACTCATTAGACCCAGAGAAATAGCTTAAGTCTGCTTAGTATCTGCTTGGTTGTTGTTTTCTTATTTTGTCTTGTGTTTGGGACAAGGCCTCATGCAGTCCGGGTTGGTCTTGAACTCTTGATATTCCTACCTCAGTGTCTTGAGTGTTAGGATTAAAAGTCTGAGTCATTACACACATATTTATTTACAGATTTGCTCTGTGTGTGTGTGTGTGTGTGTGTTTGTACACGATGGTGCAAAATTGGAGGTCAAAATAATTTGTGGGAGTCTTTTTTTTCTTCTTCTTCTTCAATGTGAGATGCAGGATCAAAGTCATATAGTCAGGTTGGAAGGCAGGCATCTTCCTACACTGAGCCATCTTGCTGGCCACTTGTTTGATTTTTGCAATGTTGAGATTGGATCTAGGTTGGGATAGGCACGTACTCTACCATGAGCTCCAGCTCCAGCCACTCTGAAGAGAACGTTCAAAGCAAATCTGGCTTCTGTGCAGAAGGACAAGAGCTGAGGCCTGATCCCATGGCTAGAATTTTGGGCTAGAATATTACAATCCCTTACTCAGCCATCATGTCATTGGTTGGAAAATAAATAAAGACTGAAGATCACCATTGTTCTGGTTTACTTTCTTTTGCTTTCAACTCTCTCACCAAAAACAAGGTTGGGGAGGAAAGGGTTTATTTCAACTTACACTTGTGGTCACAGTCCATCCTGAGAGGTCAGGGGAGGAACTGAAGCAGAAACCACTGAGGAGTGCTACTTACTCATAGACCCATGATCAGCCAGCTTTCTTTTATAGCCCAAGCCAACCTGCCTAGGGATGATGCTGCCCACAGTGGGCTGGGCCCTATTAAATCAATTAATAATCATGACAATGCCCCACAGACATGCCAACAGGACAATCTGATGTAGGCAATTCTTCATTTGAGTTTCCCTCTTCCCAGGTGACTCTAGGCTGTGTCAGGTTGACAATAAAAACTAATCAGGTCAACCACATTAAACAATAAAAAGCAGATCCAGAAAAGCATCTGTCATATGATTTCTCTCAGGCACAAAATGGTGAGAAGAGAGGGAGAAGGAGGAGGATCTGTGGAAAAGAAAACAATGGAGCCCTAACAAATAGTGCATGCCTTCTCTTGTATGTAAAGAAGATGTAGACATGCATAAGTATGTGTGTCTGATATGGAAGCAGGAGAAAACTGTGGGGAGAGGGGAGAAGCCATAGCAGTGGGGTGCTTATGAGCAAAGTACAAAGATCTTCCTCTGTGAAAATGCCATAATGGAACCCCATTGTTTGGGGCATGGGCAGAGGTCTCAGTGGCCAAAACACTTGCTGTGTAAATGTAAGGACCAGACGTCAATATCAGGCGTGTGTGGTGGCTCATCAGTAATTCCGGTCGCCAGAAGTAGAGACAGGATCCCCAGAGCAAGCTAGCTTGCTTGTTAGCAAGTTCTGAGAGTGACTGAGAGACCGATTCAGTGGTAAGGCTGATAAGGAATAGTCCCCAACATCAACCTCAGCCTACATATGCATGCATACGTGTATGCACACACACACACACACACATGCACATATATACATGCCTACCACACACATATGAAAATGGGGAACAATGCGACTTTAGGCTATTTCCAGCCTCTGGGTGAGAATTCATCCAATCATCTGCTGCAGCTATGGTAGGTCTTGTCTTCAGGGACAGGTCACTAGTATAGAATGTCACAAAAGAGTCTAATGAAGTCTCTTCCACAGGATATCTATAGCTAATGGACAGAGGGCCTAGGGTCTTCCAGTATGGGGCCCCTGTGATCACCTTGGCAGGAGGCCACACTGGGCAGTAATCGATTTGGCTGCCCGTCACCCAGTATCCAAATCGGATATGATTATGCACTAACCAGAAGGGGATTGCAGGGTGCCCCCCTTTGACCAATCGTGTGCAGGGTGGCAGCCAACTGTCTTCCTTGGGGCCCCCTCCAGCTCAGGGGCTCAGGCCTGAGTGTGTCAGGGAAGGAGGTGTGAGGGAAGGACAGACAGTAGAACACTCGTCCATCCGTTCTATCCGTTTGTCTTGCCGTGCCTGGCCTGGTGCAGCTCCCGGCTGCCCTCAGATCTTTCTGGTGGCTCTCTTAAGGTCCTGCGCACTGAGGAAATCAGACTCTGTGTACCCCAGAGTGCACTGAATCTTCTCATTTCTAAGCTCCTAGCCATGGCATCTCTCTTTCTCCAAAGATTATCTTGGTTCCCTGGACAATAGCTTAGCTGAACTTCAAGAAAGCTTTCATTACCAGTGATCTAGACGAAGCTGTTAGGCAAGCCTTGGGCTGTCTGAGCCCTTGTCTTTCTAACCGCTGGTCTCCACTGCCTGTGTCTTTCTCTGTCCTGTGATCCTCCCATGTGGTCCTTTGTGTTACATAAGCCTCTCTTGACTTTGACTCTTGATCACCTTGTCTTGAGCTCCTTGGGGGGTGGATGAGTGTCTAATAAGGCTTTTCAATCCAGGCTACAGAATGGTACCCACTCAGAACTCTTAGAACTCCTGATGTCTTACCCCAGCACAACCACAATCATGGGGAAGGGGCGCAGGTATCAGTGCTTGCTTGTGCAGGGTCCCTCACATGCCCTTGCTGGAACTGTGACTGTATGCAAGGCAGGCCAAGGTTGAACACTAACAAGATCTTTAACATCTGGTCTACACGGGTGCCTAACCCACCACATGCAGCCTGGGACATTGTGAATACAGCCAACCCAAAATCAAACACCAGCTTAACATATTATGAGATAATCTTTAAAACATTGTGTGTGTGTGTGTGTGTGTGTGTGTGTGTGTGTGTGTGTTTGGGAGACTTCATTCTGTGGTTCTTGAGTGTGAACTTATGTAGACGGCACTGTGTTGCAATGTCGGAAGAAGCCCTCGAAGGGACCTCTCGAGACAGACCAAGGGAGGAGTCACCCTGTGTTCTCCTACTTCCTTGAGAACGCTACCCTGTCTCCCATAGACCAGGAAGCTCTTCCTCCCTCTCCACTTCCTTCCCTCCCTCCTTCTATCCCTCCCTCTCTCTTTCCCTTTCACAGGACCTGGCCACATCCCCCATATGAGCAGTGACGAGAATTTCAGAACATCAATGGAGTCTGGAAGCACAGGAAGTATTGTTTTAAGTTTAACACGCTGAACACCCTCGATTCCTTCTGGGCTAGGCTAATGACTGGCTAAAGTTTATTCAGAGCAAATAAGACACAAGCCAGAGGCAGTATGATTTTAGATCAGTGGTCCTCAATCTTCCCAGTGCTGAGACCCTTTAACACAGTTTCTCATGTTGTGATGACCCTCCCCAACCATAAAAAAATCTTTTGTTGCTACTTTATGACTGTACTTTTTCTAAAGTTATGTATGGATTATAATATAAATAACTGATATGCAGGTTGGGTCTAAATCTAAAACCCCTGATTTAGATGCACTTTCTGCTTGGCTGTCCAGAATCCTGGCTGCCCTCAGGACTGAGGGGTCTCTCCAAATGTGAAGCCTTCAGTAAAGGAGACAGCAAAGGAAATCTAGACTTCTTGGTCACTCTGGGTGAGACAACTGCCACCTTAGAAGATTGCTTTACTGGGGACACTTGTCTAACAGACCGGTCACATTAGGCAAAGAGTTTGAAGAACATGAAATTCAGGCTGTGTCTTCTTGGGCTGGGCTCCTTCTTGGCCTAATAAGAAGCAAACGGAACTGGGAGACAGGTGCAGTGCAAAGACCCTATCAGTCTGTGGACCCGCAGACAGGACAAGGTCCAGGGCGTGACTGTTAAAGGGACCTGATGCCTTTAAGGAGGATGAAGTCATTGGGGACCAGGCCACCTGGCCATAGGAGGGTTTCAGGCAAGAGGGAGAAAACAGAAGGTAGAAGGCAGGTGGGCTGTGGGGGCCAGGCCTGGGAGTCCAGCTCTCCCTCAGACAGACGGGCCCCAGCAGGAGTGGGAACGGCCAGCCTTGGCATTGCGTGGGGTGCCCAGGAATGTAATCAAACACTCAGCAGACCTGCTGGCCATGGGCATCTGGGCACCAGCTCATCCTCACCCCCAGCCAACAAGGCTGACAGGCTCCTACTGGGAAGAGTGTCCAGTCTCGTAGGCCAGGCCTGTGTGTATGAGCTCATCTTCCACCAATCCCATCCTTGGTCCTCCTGCCCCAGGCTGGTGTAGTGTGTGGGGCCCCCACCACTGAATGCTGCTGGAGTCTGGCTTTCGGGCTTTCAGCCCTAGCTTTGCTTGGGTCACTCCACCTATAAGCCTGGGAGTTAGCAACCCACTTGGAGAACCTGAAACAGGACCTATGATCTTCCTATCCCCCACCCCTTCCTGCTTCTTAGGACTCTGAGGTGATCCTGACTTAAAGCACTGGAGATCCTGGTACCATGAACAATCTCCTCCTCATCTCCTATCTCTCCCCATCACAGCAGTGTTGGTAACTTCACTAGTACTGAATACCTGTTACCATTCCTTAAGAACTAAGCATCAGCTCAGTGGGTGAAGGGCTTTCCACGTAAAGCTTGGGGACCTGTGTTCGGATCTCCAGTAGCCATGTAAAAACATATGTGGTAACCTTTGATTGAAATAACAGCACTCCTCAGGTAGCCGAAGACAAAGGGATTCAGGAAAGGTTCTGGGCCAACTAGCCTGGTGTGCTCAGCAACAAACAACCAAAGACCCTGTCTCAAACAGAGAAGAAGTGATGCAGACACTGAGATTGTCCTTAGGTCTCCACACACACACACTGTAGCATTCACACACACACACACACACACATACACACACACACACATACACACACACACACACACACACACACACACACACTTATACACACTCAAAGATTTAAAAAATAAAAAGAACTAAGCACTATGTTCAACCCACAAGTTGACCCCCCCCCCAAGTTTCCAGTAAGGGACATCACTGTCACTCTCTTTTTGCAGGACTTGAGATTCAGACAGGTGTTGGTTGCTGGCATTCCTTCTAGGCTCTGCCCCACAGTTACCTGGCAACAGCCAGGTATGCCTGACTCACTATAAAGAGTTGCTTGCCCCTCCGCTCTCTTGCTCTCCTGCCCTTGCTCCCTTACCCTCTTCCCTCTCTCTCCCCATTCCCCACCTTATCTCTCTCTCCATGTGCTCATGAATGGCCTCTACACCTCTACCCTCTCTCTCTCTCTCTCTCTCTCTCTCTCTCTCTCTCTCTCCTCCCCCTTGCTGTCCCACCCCCCTTTCTCTGACTTCATTCCCTCATCTCCCCTCCCCATGCCCTGAATAAACTCTATTCTATTTAGGGTATTGCTGGTCATTCAGGGGAAAGGGATGCCTCGGCATGGGCCCACAGAGGCACCCCTTCCCCCACACCTGACTGCACCTCCACCAAATATATCTCTCTTTATTTTTACAAAGCATAACAGTAGTAGCTTGCCTAAGGTCCGTGCAGCCTCTAATGGAAAAGTCAGACCTTAAACTCTTCACGAAGTTCCAGACTCTTACATTATGCTCCAACCAAATCACATGCAGGATTCACCTGCATATCAACTAATCAGTCATCGATCAATTCATTAATCCACATATCGCAGTACTGGGGATTAAACCCAGGGCCTTACGATGCTAGGATGCATCTGCTTACTGAACTGCATCCCCAGACCCCGCCACCTACATTCTGTGTGTCTGTGTGTATGTGTATATGCACTCAGGTGAGCATGCATGTGCCTACACATGTATCTGGAGGTCAAAGGTCAATGCCAGGCGTCTTCTTGGTCTCTCAGAGGACCTAGGGCTCACTGGATATACCTGTCTCCGCCGTCACAGCACTCCAACAACAGATGTGTACGTCATTGTTGGGGACCCCAACTCGAGTCCAGGTGCTTACACAATGAGCCATCTCTCCAGCCCTATGCCTACAGTTTTAAGACGACCCTCCCCTTGAATCTGTCCCACTCTGTCTCTAAAGCCACTGTGTCCTCTGACGCACGGCCACACTCGTTCTGTGACCATGATGGCTCGCTGTTCTCAGATTCAGTCTAGCGCCCCTTCGTGTACTCACTGCCCGTACCACGTGTCCACCGGAACCATAATCCTCCAGCCTCAATAGCTTCAACCCAAGGCTACCTGCTTAGCACCCTCCCCATCTCCAGCACCTCTCCCCAGGAGGAGCTATGGGATTTCTCGCCAATCTGCAGCATAAGCTGGTCCCAGAGAGAATTTGATTGTGGAAGCTTCACCCCGGGATGAGCTGGTCCAGAGAGTAGAACTGAGAGAAACGTGGACTTCCGATGTGTGGGACAAGGCCACCTCTCTAGGAAGCAGCTTCATTTCCTGTCAGACGCAGGCAGAACTCAGTCCTTGTCTTACAACAGTTGCCGTGAAGATGTAAAGTGAGGTGAGTCTCTAAGCATCACCCCTGAAGCAAAAAAATCAAGACGAAGCAGACGGTCCTTTTCTAAATCTGTTCGCCTCTGGCTTGTAGTCCGTCAGTGGTTTCCGTAGCTCTGTACACCGTGCGGAGAAACTGCATCGGATGAGGATTTACAGGTCCAAGACGGCTCTCTGCGGGCTTCATATCTTTTTCTTGTACAACATGGTCCTATCGATTAGGAAGGTGAGGTATATGAAGATTCCCTGGCCGGAGCCTCTTTTGGTTGCTTGGTCCCTGCTGATCACACCAAATTCAGCAAGGTGGTGTCCCTGAGTGTTGGCAGTCTGTCCCCTGTCTCCTGAATTCCAGAAGCAGAGCTGCCACCCTACTTGCACAGTGTCCTTTGAGTCACATCTACATATTCTGTCTGGATAGTTTTCCTTGGGGAAGGAAACTTCAGAGAAGGGCAGGGAGCCATGAGACAAGGAGAAAGGCAGGTCTCCTGAGGATCTGGGACCACTGCTCAGCATCCTGAGCTCTGGTGGCAGGCCAGCCGTAAGTAGGCCTGACAGCAGGGAAATTCAGTAAGCCAGGGAGTTCACCTTCACAGTTTGAAGGACTCAGCACAGTGTGTATATTTTGGTGGAGGGAGTGTTAAAATGCACATTCCCAGCCTCTATTCCCACCAAGAAGGGCCCCACTTGTGTGTATGTGTGAGTGTGCATGTGTCTGAGTGTCTATGTGGATGCATGTACATATGGAGGCCAAAAGACAATCTCTATCGTCACTCCTTAGATGCCGTAAGGGTCTCTCGATGACACCTGCAATTTGGCTACCAGGGGTCTGCCTGTCTCTGCCTCCCCAGAGATGAGATTACAGGCACATACCATTATGTCCAGTTTTGTTTTTAATTGTTTTTTTTATTTATTTTTATTTTAGATTTTAATAAAATTATGTCATTTCCCCTTCTCTTTCCTCCCTTCAAACCCACCTATGCTCTCTTTCAAATTCATGGTACTTTTTAAAAATTGTTACATACATACATACATACATTCCAAAATATATAAATTCAACCTGCTCCATCTGTACAATGTTACTTATATGAATGTTTTTAGGTGTTGGATAACCAGTTGGTATGTTCTTCCCTGGAAAAGACTTTTGCCCCCGATTTTAGCATTCCTTGTTTGCCCATAGTTCTTTGTCTAGGGCTGAGGCCTGGAAGGCTTTCCCCCTACCCATTGGCATGTACCACCCTTTGTGATGGCTATTTCTGGCTGTCGACTTGACTACATCTGAAATAAACTACAATCCAGAAATGAAGGACACACCTGTGTTCCAGATCTTGAGGCATAGTGGCCATGAAAAGTTTAGACCCAGGCAAGGTGGTCCACACTTTTAGTCCCAGGAGACTGAGGCAAGCAGATCTCTGAGTTCAAGGCCAGCCTGGAACAGAGCAAGTTCCAAATCCAGGCATGGTGGTGCACACCTTTAATCTGGGCCACACCTTCTGCTGGAGGCCTGTATAAAGACAATGGAAGAAGGAAGCTTCATTCTTCCTTTGCTGGCACATGCTTGTCAGCACATCTGTTGCAACCTACTTCTTGAGGATTCAAGAAAGCCAGTTGAGACGCCTTGCCTAGTGGAACTGAGAAACCACTAGGTTCTTGGACTTGGCAGCTGTCCATTGTTGGGTTAGTTCTACTGCAGACTGTAAATTATTTCAATAAATGTCTTTAGTATAGAGAGACATTCTATAAGTTCTGTGACTCTAGAGAATCCTGACTAATACATCCTTGTTTCAGGTCATGTTTGGGCAGTGATACTGCTGAGACTTTATGGGTGTGGCTTTTGACATTACTAGGAGATACATCTCACATCAAACTTCTTGACCTTTTGTCTTTTACAGTCTTTCCACTGTCTCTTCCAAAGGATCCCTGAGCCTTAGGTGTGGAGTTGTATTATAGAGCTATCTGTTGGGACTGGATGCCCAGCTTCATGATGTCTGAGGACCAAATTCAGGTCTTCATCAGTACACAGCCCATAGATTATTTAGTGTGTGTGTGTGTGTGTGTGTGTGTGTGTGTGTGTGTATAAGGTATGTGTATATATGGTGTGTGTGGTATGTGTATGTGTGTATGTGAGTGTGTGGCATGTGTGTGTATGTGAGTGTGTATGTGTGATGTGTGTGTGTGTGTGTGTGTGTGTGGTATGTATAGTATGTGTATGTGTGTATGTGTGTAGTTTGTGTGTGGTGTGTGTGTATAGTGTGAGTATGGATGTGTGCATGGTATGTGTGTGTGTGTGAGTTTGTGTGGTTTATGTGGTATATATGTGTGTGGTATGTGTGTATGTATATGGTATGTGTGTATGTGCATATGGTATGGTTTGCAATACATACATGTGTGGACCTGTGTATGCAAATGTACACACCAGAGGTTAATATCAGATAGCATCCTCCATTGCTCTCCACATTTCTTGGGTTCTGGGGATCGAACTCAAATCCTCATGTGCATCTCAAGCACTTTGCCCACTGAGCTGTCTCCCCAACCCCTGGATTCTGCATTTTGAAGTGAACTTCTGAAAGGGTTCGATGCCAAGTCAAGAAGCTGCTGACTCCTCCGGTGGTGCTAGGAAGGAAGTTGTGGTGAAGAAGGGAATGGGCCTGGCCCAAGGCCACTCCGCTACAGGCACTGCCCCAGCTGGAAAGCCAAGTGGGGCTCTGGAGGCAAACCATACGGCCGTGTGGAATTCCAGCGAGGGAGGCCTGGGAACTGGGCAGAGCAAAGGAACATTAAAAGCAGAGTCACCACCCACATCTCTCCTTTCACCCCAGTTCACTCCGTCTCCATCCACCCCACCCCCCATCTCCACGTTCCAGTCTAGGAGAAAGGACACCTGGGTCCAGGCCTGTCTCTCACTGCCCTGTTGTAGAATCCCAGGCAAGTTCCCACCCTCGCTGCCCCTCCGGTTACTCTGGTATAATGAGGGGTTGGGCTAGGGAGCTTTCTTCAAAGTACAGTGCTTGAGTCATCTCCACAGGAGACAGATGGACAATGGCTCGTGACTTTAATCCCAACACTCAGGAGGCAGAGGCAACAGAGCTCTGTGAGTTTGAGTCGAGCCTGGTCTACACAGTGAGTTCTGAGCTAGCTAGGGCTACTTCGTGAGACCTGTCTCAGAAACAACCAGAATGAGTGCTTCACTCTAGGAGGAGGCCTGCTGGCTCCGGGCTCGGTACACCAGTGTGAACCTGTTCAGTCCGCAACAGTTGTCCCTCATCCCTGCTCAACTGACTGCTGCCTGGCAGACTGGAGACTTGACTCAGCTCTCCTGCAGACTATTTGGGGGCCCCTATCAATGCCTCCTGCCCAGAGGCAAAGACATTAAGTGACCCTTTCATTGCCCTACACCGTAAGCTTGCCAACTTCTCAGCAGCTCCCAGATACAAGTCCCTCAGATTGCCTGGGGATTTTGAGCTAAGCCCTCGGCTTTCAGCATGCTTCAGCAGAGATCCTTCTAGAACCCGAGGTGAGATACAGGATTCTTGCTGCTCCACTCACCTGGCTGCTGCCCAGATGGAGGCTGCCCTGTTGTCGACTCGAGTGTCCCAGGCTGTGGGGCTGTGGGATTGTGCCAAGAGTGCCGAGCCGTAACCCTGCGGTGCTCAGGCTGAAAGCTCTAAAAAGGCTTGCTCTCTGTTCAGCCCCGGAGAGTCTGGATGAACATCGATGCAGCGAAGGCAGCAAAGCATCCCTAGGTTAGGTCACCGTCAGAGGGGTGCTAAGAACAAGCATGCACTGGGCTCAGGTAGGCATTCTCCTGCCGCAGGCTGCTGCAGGGAATGGAGACCGGCTGGTTATATTGTGGTGGGCCTCCGAACTGCAGTGTTAGAAAAGTGTTCGTCACCAAATCCCAGCAAGTGACAACTGTAATCTTGGATTTCGCAGCCTCCAGAACTTTAAGCCACAGAAAACTCCTTTCCTTATAAGCCCCTCCTTAGTCCTGGATATTTTAATTCGTCCAAAAACAGACAAAACGAAGCACCCCGAATATTAGGCACAGGGCTTTTCTGAGCAGATGACTTTAAGGGATAAGAAGACAGGACAGAGACAGACAGAACAGAGGGGGACTCTCCAGTTGAAAGGATGCATCTGGGACTGAGTCATCCCCAAACCCGTGCTTCTCCTGTTTGCTCTGATCAAACAGAACAGCGGCGTGAGTTTCGCTGTGACATGCGCTGCAGCAGAGAGAGACTTGGTGTCCCTGTGGCAATAGACAGAAGCCCCACGTCTCTCCTGCTCCAGACAGAGATTCGGTGTGTTTGTGGCACTGTCCCTGGAGAGGAGACAGAGGCAGGTGAATCTTGCTCACATCTGAACCTCAGCCCCTGGCAGGGACTGCAGACTTGAACTAGAGGAGAGCATAAAAGGGATTATGCTTAAGCGCACCGCTGAATGTAAGTGAGATGCCAACTGGTTCCCCAAAAGCGGTGCAGGCTCCCCAACCCTCGTAATTGCTCCATTTAATTCATTATGGGATTATCTCTGAGACTAGGGGAGGAGGCAGGGAGCACCACCTGGGAGTCCTGGCAATTGCACAATCCCCTGAGGCTCAAGGGACACCTCAGGACCCCAAACAGGGCAGGAACAACCCAAGTTTCCAGTCCTGTGCTTGTCTCTGAGTGGCTGTGACTCTGAGCAGCCCCATGCCTCTCTCTGTGTGATGGATGACAGAGAACCAGCTGAAGTGGTCCCGTGAGACTGCTGTGCAGGGACCTAGAATTCTGCAAGAGGCTCTAGGGGCTGCCCTGGGAAAGAGCCAACAGCGGCAAAGAGGGGCGGTGGGAGAAATTAGGGCTCCGGGCTCTCCCTCTAGCTACAAGAAGGGAGTGTGTGTGGTATTAGTGACAATGAAGCCAGAGCCCCCCCACACACACACATTGTAGAGATCACAGAGGATAACAGAAAACACCCCAGAAGACCTCAGTGTGCCCTCCTTCCTAGACTCTCCATCTTGAAGAAGAGGGCGCTTACAGACTCTCCAAAATGTGAGTGGGGGCATAAGTGCTTGCTGATCTTCTCTGCATCTTCTTGTTGCAGATCTTCTTTAAACAGTGCACCAAGAGGACGGGTGTGTGCTGGGGATGCAGCTCAGTAGATAGAGTGCTTCCCCAGCATGCACGGGGTCCTTGGTTCGATCTCCAGCATCATGTGAACCGAAGTGGTAACAGACACCTGTCATCTCAGCCCTGGGGAGGTGGAGGCGAGAGGATCAGGTGTTCTAGGTCATCTTCAGCTACATATGCAGCTGAAGGCCAGCCTGGGCTACATGAGCTCCTGTTGAAGAGCAAGGAGGGGGAGAGAGAGAAAAGAACAGATGTTCTTATTACATGAGCTCTGGATGGCTCCTTAATACTAGTACTGAGTAACTTTAGTGTAACCAGTTACTCAAGGAGCAAGCTCAGCTACTCTTACCCTTAATTGATTTTGTTGTTGTTGTTGCTTGAGACAGGGTCTCACCGGATAGACCAGGATGGTCTCGAACTCAAAGAGATCCACCTGCCTCTGCCTCCCAAAAGCTGGGATTGAAAGTGTGTGCCACTATATCCAGCTCATAACTGTGGTTTTAATTTTATGAAGTGTTTACTAAGAGACTCAGGGACAGGACTAGTGGCCCTCGTGACCTTCCAGCCCTGCTAGTTCAGTCTCTGTCTCTCTGTCTCTATCTCTTTCTTTGTGTATCTCTGTGTCTCTGTGCCTCTGCCTCTCTCTCTCTCTCTCTCTTTCTTTGTGTGTGTGTGTGTGTGTGTGTGTGTGTGTGTGTGTTGGTCTGCCTGTCTGTCTCTCTCTGAGGGAGCATAATCTTGGGGGGCAGCTTCCTGATACCCCAGCTTGTCGCTGGCCAGTTAAGCCACATTTGCTCTTTCATAGAAAATGAGAAACAGGGCAAGTAGGAGAAATGTAAGGTCTGTTCAGTTTAAAGGATTGCCCTACGACCAGAGATGAAGACCCACCTAGCAACTGTTGCTGGGCAGGTACTGGCTGTGTCTCAGCCATCCTACTCTCATTTCACCCTGACAACACCCTCCACAGTGTGAGCCCAATGTTTTAATTGAGAAACTGCTGTTTATCAAGGTTAGCAAGTATTTTTAAATGTGTATGCATGTGTGTGTGTGTGTGTGTGTGTGTGTGTGTGTGTGTGTGTCTGCATCTTCATGTGTGGCATGTGTAAGGCTAACCTTGACTATCACTCCTCAAAGTATCAGTCTATTTTTTTTCTGAGACAATGCCTCACTGCTTGGGCAAGCCTGGCTAGCCAGTGAGCTCCAGGGATCTTCCTGCCTGTCTTCGCCTCTTCAGTGTTGGGATTTCACACCACCATGCCTGACATTTTATTATTGTTATTGTTGTTATTATTATTATTATTATTATTTAGTTCCAGGACAGCTGGGGCTACATGGAGAAATCCTATCTGGAAAAACCAAATGTATCGTGTGTGCATTGGGTGAATGGAAGGTTGAGGACCACTTCGGCCACAGCTATGATGTGGTAGTCATCACACTGATTTCAGGAGTTGGTCATCTCTTTCTATCACATGGCAGCAGGCCTTTATGTGCTGGACAGTCTCCCCTGGAACATTGTATGTAGGTTCTGAACACT